>NC_133785.1:20670319-20710684 GCF_003597395.2 Chelonoidis abingdonii
GATCCCGAATGCAAAAGACATGGTGTCGGGGTGGTGGCGTGGGTAAATCATCGGTCACTCAATCCCTCCTTCCCTTCCAATAGAAACGACAGGACAAGCATTGACCAATCATCTGTAAGTGCGGCATTGGATCCGGGATCCCTGCACTTCTGGCAGGACCCGCACCACACCACACCACCACGAGCCCGTTTTGCCTTTTGGTCATTGTTACCCGAATGTGTATTGGAGGCTGCCTGAGCCAACATGACGCGGGTTACTGGCAGATGCTAACTCCCATTAATGCACGCAATGCGGGGCAATTTTCATAATGCCTTTAGCAAAGTATGTAAAGAACAGGTACTAATCTTCCACTATTGCCACTAACGGTTCTGTCACTAATGCCCATGGTCCTGAGTACAATTGGCGATGAAGATGACGTTAAGACCCAAGTCATAAATTACTGTCCTTAGGAAGATCATCTACTATGCTACTAAAGGGTGCGGACCACCAATTAATTAGCAGGTTACATCGTGACATTGAGGACTCTCAGCATGAGGTTGCTGGGGGGACAAATGGAAGGACAAATGGAAATGACTCCGCACGCGAGTCACATTACCTTCTTTATGTTTATGATATAAAAATAGAGTCAGTGCCGACTAGCATATGGTGAGGGTCACAAGTGACTAGAGAAACCAAATAAGATCAGCAGCTGCTCTCGCGAGGTACAAAAGAGAGCCCAGAAGGAGATCCCTACGCAGATAAACAGATAAACTGCAAGCCATTTCTAGAGAGGTATTTCTCCTTGCAACAACCGCGGCACCTCAGTTGCTCAACCTCGTTCTACCTCCAGACACCTTCTGGCACAGGACATAGCAGGGAACTAAGGCTATAACATGTTACAAAAACTGTATATTTACCCATTTTTAAAAATAGTCCTAAAAACTCCCATGACATTAAACTGGTAAGGCGGAATGGAGGGATATAAATAGGGATAGTTAAGGTCGCCAAGGCCTTCCACACAAATGTACCGGAAAATGGTAGAAAACGCCACGGACATATATCACCATCCCGCGAGCATTAGTCATCCTATCAGTGACCGACAAGTACTTAACACCGAGTTAATTAGGTACAGCAACGTGACCCCGCCTTGTCCGGCGTACCTTAATAAGCAGTCCTACAGAAAATATACATCTGAAAATGTCTATTAGACAAAAGTTCTCCATAAAAGCCCCCAGAACAAAGATCGTGAGAATTTATCTATATGAGGACGATCATAAGGTAGCGTGGGACCAGGAACAACTGACACTAGGCATTCTAGCACTGACAGTATGTCGTAAACTACGCTCAAGGTGAAATAAGGCCACTCCACTGAGTGACATTAGTACACGACCAATCCAGTGTGACTGTAGCGCAGTCCGGACAGGAGAGCTCCTCCCACCAAACATAGCAACAGCCGCTTGCAGAGGCTAGAGTAATTAAGTCCTAGAGAAAGCTCTCGCACATTGGCTAGAGTCACATTAGGAGAGTGTACAGTGCAGAGCTGGAACGGCCAAGCGCTAATATGCTCTGTAGTGGAGCCATATAGCCCTTTCTCATCAGACACGTGTTGTAGAAAAGAGGCATCCTATCACATTTGTCGCAATGCCCTGACTGACACTCCTATCGACCAAAGAAGGAGGTGAAGCGAGAGATGTAAAAAGGTCGTTGTCACTGTAGTCCCTATCCATCGGTGCCCGTGCGTTGCAAGCAAATGTCGTAATGCCAGCCCCACAGAGTCAAACTTGTCAACCTCACCAAAAAAGGGTGGAGCGGCTTAAAAGCGAGAGATGTATTTTTATGAGAATGTTATTATCAAATGTTTCTTTTAAAGTTTCTGATACATGAATGAAGTGAACTATCTCTCTCGAAAACCCAAGCCACTGAAAGTTCAGTGTGGGCCGCCAAAAACTGAGCACCTCAACAATCCTGAAATCACTTTTCAAAATATGGCCCTCTGAGACCTCATTATCAAAGGAGGCCATCAACATGAAGACCGGCAAACTACAGTAACGTCTGCACCCATGCAAATTCACAGGTCCACTCTGCTCTCAGTTAGCTAGGTACATGTTAGAGAAACAGCCACAGACTCAGGTGAAATCTAGGTTTTAACACCCGGTATAACCGAGGCAAATTTACTCCATAGACATCCGCACTTTGCATTGAAAGGCTTGCCTTGTGAAAGGTTAACAAATGCAACCAGCGGCCAGTCTAGCAATTTTGCCGCCCAAAAGCAGCAGCGCAGACACCCTGGGGGGAGCTCTGCCCCTCACCGTTCCCAGTGCTCGGTGACGCTCCGCACGCGGTGCCTGTGGGATCTCAACGGAGCCGTGGGAGCCATTAGCGACCCTCCGCAGTCACGCCTGCGGGAGGTCCGACCGGAGCTGCCGCCGCCCTTACACCGCAACCGCAAGAGTGCCCCCTGGCGCATGCCGCCTCAAGCACCGGGTTGGCACGGTGGCCTGGAGCCAGCTTTTTTGAAGTGAACTGAAACACTCTGGGCAGCTTTGCTCATGGGTAGCTAGGGGTAATATATTAATCCTTCAAGATTCCTTTCAGATACTAAAGCCACCTAATGACTTCGTGAGCCTTCCTGAGGCATTTCCAAAACCCTGGATCATTCCAGCTGTCCACCATCAAACCACCAGTGAATGCTGCATACTGACAAAAGCAGTCAATATCACTGGTCATCGTGTATACACAATGAACTTATTGTCAGTTTGCAAACACTCACAGAAAAAAATAACACAACTAAGAAAATAATGTATGACCTACAACTCATAGCATCCATAGTGACAACATACGGCTGCAATCTGTCTTTTTCATATCTGTGGAGTCCCGATGGATACAGCCTTGGCTGCCAGGTGGCGCATACCGAGGACGTGGGACATTCGGAGTATTGGACGAACAACACATGGACAATCACCAAGTCAATTCTCTTGACTTGTTCCAATTTGTTCCATTTTGTGATTTCTCTTTAAATAAAGCAGTGCTTAAGCCACAGTCTGTTTTCATTTATTTTTACGCATCCTATGCCAGGCATGGTCCATGGAATCTACATCCAAATTTGAATCAAAGTGGGATTGTTGTTGCCGCTGTCAAAAAGTCATTTGCTATTCTACAATGCCTTTGCTTTGAAGCAAAATAGCTCACGCAAACGTAGAAGAGCGCCTTCAGGGTCATTACGTGCTATTTAACTTATTTTTTACAACAAATGCATTAGAAAAGGGGGAACGGTGAGTGCTTTTATGAACTGAAGTCCTGATTAGCGCTCAGAAAAAGTATAGCAGAGCAGTTTAAGCTGCTCAGGCACCACCACATCAGCATGTCCGACCTGGGCATGCTCAATTGAGCAAATCCAGGTCCCTAATAGAAATGCATCCCTTCCACTTGGCTTCCTAACTAGTCTGATTCAGGAAAGCACTTAGTCATTTTATACTTTAAGTTCCAGAAAGTAAATGGACGTAAACACGTGCTCTGGTGTTTTGCTGAAAATTGGGATTGATGACTTTAATACCTTAGATGCTAGTGCGAAGCGAGCCTAATTCTCAAGGGCAACACAGTTAACTGTGAAATAACATACACATCCGTGCAATAAATTCAAAATACTCTTCCTAAGTCAACGAAGACCGATTTCAGAAATAGCTGAGCACAACTCGAATATACCCCATTTAACACTATCCATAGGCCCTGAAAATCAGGGACTGGGCCCAAGACTCCATATGTAACCGCAAAGAACACCGTCATATTCCACCCCTACACTTCGCATGCTCATATGTTGCATCGCAACTTGAAGTGCATAAACGAAGGGAGGCCTGTAGCAAACAATTCTGCTCATAGGCTTAGTGATAACTCACTATGCTGTAAGAACAGTAGCTATAGGCGCCAGTTTGGTAAAATTTTAGTGGACCCTAAAGGTCAGCGAATGTAAAGGCAGAGCCCTTACTTTGATTTCTGGGGTGAAGCCCCCCCATGTAGAGAAAAATAGGAAAATAATCTATTAAGCTGGATAAAACATGTAAAAATTAACATTTGCAGCAAATCCAATATCTAGATAAAGCTCCTACATATTAAGAAATCATCCTGTGTACTTACAATTTCATTTGGTCTACATCAGAAATATACGTTCTTGAACACATACTGAGGTGGAGTACAAGCTGGTAGATAGAGCAGGTATATAATATAATAATATGATTAACTACAAGATATACGCGAAGACAACTTTCATTTGCATCTTAGGATGATAAATGCATACGCTTCCAAAACTATAAAGGATAGTTTAAAAACAAACATTTTAGAACTATCTGCTTGCTCATATCGCTTTTACCGTCACATATAAACGGCATGGCGACGCGGACTTTCGCACCAAATAAATGAAGCCACATGCAAGTAGAAGATAAGATTACAAATGGTTGAATCAACCATTGTATACGAGTAAAAATTCAATGTTACACAAAGAATAGCGGGAATTACTGATTATGCATTAGATGGCTTACGTAAAGTTAGTCAAAAGCAAAAACATTTTGGCAGCGCTATGTCCTCAAAGAATTCGTTAAGGAGATCTCAAATGTCCTTAATTCAGCAGTAATTGTTCTTGTGAACATGCGAAAACGCCAAAATATGTAAACATACTGTTCATGATGACGACAAGTATTTAGTTTCTATGTGAGGCCTGCTGGAATGATTGCTCAGCAGTAGCATGTGGTAGGCGGAATGCACAGAAAACTCACAAAAATCACACGCTTCAGAAAAGATATACAATCAACGCCCATGTTTTTCTTTTTGCGAAAATCTCTGGTTTTTCGCTAACAGGCAATTCGGATGAAAGAAAGCAACTCACTCACAGACATTGTAAATGAATGGAGCTAGAACAACCTATTAATAATCAATTCTACTTAGCGTCTCGACTCATGCGGATTAGCCTCAGCTGGATATGTGTCAGCGGCCACAAAGTTCACGGAAAGGGTGAGCAAATTGGAGAAAATTCCCAGAGAAGAAGCAAACAACAGGGCTCCCCGGGGGGAGGGGCAAGTAGTACAATACTCCAGCCCTCCATTCACAATCATACGGCCCTGGCCCGCCATTCCCGGGTATGGATCTCAAGAGGCCTCCCCCCACCATCCGCCTCCCACATCCCCAATCATGTGCCACGTCCAGGAGCGGCTCTGGAACAGAGAAGCAGCGGGCTGAGCTCTTTCCATGTAAAGGGGGTGGGCTGTGTACTGCAGCTGATTCCAGAGAGCCAGGTCCCGCGGACCATGCCCACTGCACGCTGTCCAGGGCCGCTCCTAGACGGTGCGCTGAGGCTGCCGGAGAGGGGCTAGGGTAAGCGCATGGTAAGTGCTGGGGGCCAGGATACAGGAGCAGGATCCCGGGGACAGGCAGGGACAGGGAGGGGCAGAGGTTCTGGGGGGAGGGATGTGTCAGAATGGAGAATGGGGTGGATCGTGGCATCCAGGTCTTGCAGGACTGGGTGGGAGTGAGATGGGGTGGATAGGATCGGGCAGTCAGGGACCAGGGAGCAGGGGTTCAGGAGGGGTGGCTGGGGTGGCGGTTGAAAGGCTCGGGGGGGATCAAGAGACCAAGGAGCCAGGATGGGTCGTGGATCTGGAGGGGCAGTCGGGGCAGGAAGTGGTGAGGGCAGATAGGGACAGACAGGCTTTGGGAGGCCAGCTCCACCCTTTAATCTCATTCAGCATTGAGGCTGCAGACAGCGTTTAATCAAAAGAGCCAGCGTATCTTTTCCCTTAGGTACCCAACCCTTCACTCCCAAAATGCCAAATTATAGTCCTACAGTTAAGGCAGTCCATAGGAAGATCATGTAACAGGGAGGTAGCTTCATTTTAAATTACCACTAGGGAGTGATCACAGAGAAGAGCAATACCACAGCACCTACCTCCTTCTCAACGCTGTCAAGGGAGACTGCCCCCCCCCGCTAGCAGCCCCCCAGGCTCCAGAGGTTAAAAATGGTCCAAACTTGTATTGGACTCCTGCACATAGCAACTCTGAGCAAGATCCCCCCGTATATATTGAAAACACTTTATATATAGCAATATTCATAAATGCTTAGCCAGCGGTGAGAGGAGGCTGACACTCGACCCCAGAAATTCGAGACCCCCGAGGTCAGACCCTATTTGAGACCCCCGGTTAATAATGTAGCAAATCCTGTGTCCATTCACATGCATGCATTTTAGGCATTCAAGTTTCAACAACTATAGGCTCATCAGATCTGGAACAAGCCAAATTCCCAGTCATGAGTATACAATAAGCGTACTAAAGACAACCCACAGAAACCATCTCCAGTGGAGGACCAGACAGCCAAGCTCTAGAAACAATAAATTCAGAGATTAAATCCATTAAATGCTATTACCAGATAGGTAAGGAAGGTTCCCTACCTCGTTGTCAAGAGGTGGAGAATGGATGGCAAGGAGAGAGACACTGACAATTACCTGTTAGGTCACCTCTCTAGGGATTTGGCATGGCCACGTCAGAACAGGATACGGGGCTGGAGAACCTTTGGTCGACCCAGGGAGCCTCTTAATATCTATAGCTAAATGACCCAAATTTTTATGAATAGAATATGAGTCAGGAAGCCAGACCCAAGCTGATCAGAGCTCCATGCTCGGCAAACAGGAAATGAAATTCAAAATGAAATCGCGGGACTTTTCCTGTCTACCTGGCCAGTGCATCCGAGTTCAGATTGCTTTCCAGAGCGGTCACAATGGTGAACTGTGAGATACTGCCCGGAGGCCAATACCGTCGATTTGCGGCCACACTAACCCTAATCCGACATGGCAATACTGATTCCAGTGCTACTCCTCTCGTCGAGGAGGAGTACAGAAATCGGTTTAAAGAGCCCTTTATATTGATATAAAGGGCCTCGTTGTGTGGACGGGTGCAGGGTTAAATCAGTTTAACTCTGCTAAATTCGGTTTAAACGCGTAGTGTAGACCAGGCCTGAGACACCTTTCCAGTTCCCCTAAGGGCTGCTTTAATTCTAGTGGGTGATTGCAGTGATCTCCTAGAGACTAGTCTGCTGGCTGAGGAACAGGCAGTGTGCAATGCATTCTGTCCTGCCTGCCACTCCTACCTTCCCAACCCTCTGCTTGTGTGGAAGAGGTGGGGAATGCATGGCTTTCTCCAGGAAGTTCTCAGCTGTTGCTTTAGAGCAGTTATTTGGGTGCTTTACTCTTTACAGCACAAAGCAATCAGAGCTGGGTTAAGGATTAAGTGCACAATTAGGGGAATTTTCCCTGGATATGATTAGAGATGACCGAAATGGAACTTTGGGTCCAGCCCCGTACTCCAAACTTTGTGGAGATTCATATCCAGACTTCATGAATCAAGGATATTGCTCCAAACCATAATGCTGGATTCAAACATATCCAATGTCTGGGAAAGTTTGGCCTCAGAGCTAATCATCCTGGCTAACTACTAACTCTGAAATGGGCCCAAACAAACTAGGGTAGCTGAGATTTGGATTCAGATCTGGACTTCAGAACCCACAATTCAGTTATTCAATTATATGATCTTGAAATAAACTCTAGAACTATTTATTTTAATAATTCATAAGCAATGTCTTCTGTAATGTGACCTATATGAGGCTATTGAAGTCTGTAGATGCATCTAGTACTTGTTTCATTAGTACAAAGATGGCAATTAGCAATGGCACTATAGTTTAAAGCAGTGGCTTTTCAACTTGTGGTCTGTGGACCCGTCGGAGTCCTCAGACTGTCTAATATTTCCAAAGGGTTCTGCATCTCCATTTGAAACTTTTTAGGGGTCTGCAAATGAAAAAAGGTTGAAAACCACTGATTTCAAGCGTTGTTGGCTTATTTACAACCATAGTTCAATTAAAGTATCATCCCTGCCCCCAAACTGACAGCACATCACTCTTAGCTCCTGCAAGACTGAAGCTTGCTAAGAGATCTGTTCACAGAGATCCATTCATCTGCCCTAATCAACACTGTCTCCCTCCATTGCAGAGGTGGGCCTGAGCTGCAAAACCTGCTTCTCAGCTGTCCTACATTTCAGGAGATGACACTCATTTTAGACACAAAGTTACTATCTTCCAGGCAAATCTGATGTGCTCTCATATTTATTGCTGAGTATTTATGTAAAAAACAAGACTCACTGTGCTGATGTTGTAGAAAGAACTCTTTACTGAAGAGGAAGAAGTCCCTCAGCGTTTTATGATTCCTGCATGAATAATTCTTTTTTTGTCCCTCATTTTGGGACTTTGTCTTATACTGTTCCACATTGCAGCATGCCACTCCACCTACTATGGCCGGAATGTTCAGAGCCAGGTCCAGATTTCAGGCATGTTCAGATCCCAGGTCATACTTGGGTCTATCTCTGCTTTCCAGTAGCTATTGATATTAAATCTGGGGATGGCAATGTCAGCTAGTTTGTGTCTTGCTATAAAGAATAGCAGCAACAGGAAATGATATCAAGAGGCCTGTAGTCATGTCAACTGATTGCATTTTTTCTAGGGATAAAAACAAATTCCCATTTCTCTACTTTATATTTCATCTGATTGATTTAAGACCTGGAAGTATTCTCTTTTCTGGCTTCACAGGATCAATGTGGAAATAGATTGGCATTGGAAGCTGATGTACACTGGTGATGGGAGTCCAGATTCTGATCTCAGTTGTGTCTGAAGTTGGATTGAAGCAGACATGTTAGCTGTCCGCATGCCCAAATTTATTAAAGTCCTAATTCAGTGGGATTTTTTATTGTTTAAAAAAGTCATCTGCATATCATCACACGTAATCCTTTTGAGAGAATGAACATCCTGAGGCCTAATATCTAACAAATGTCCCCTCTATGCTGCAGAACCCTCCCCCACCCTTGTATGGGGCAACAAACAGCTGGGGGGAATCATATCAACAAGGTTCCACCAGAACCATTCTGGCAAGGAACCTAGGGACAACCAGTGGGCCTAAGAGGTACCATAGAACACAGCCCTCATTATGGATAGCCTTGGTCTTGGCCTTGGCCGGATTCCCCAAGATCTTGGAGACTGAACATGTTCTGGGGGCTGAGGCCCTTGCTTCTTACCTTGGGGGAGAGGGAGCAAACCTGCTGTCCCAAAGAAAGACATTGGAAGAAACTGTATGTGGGGAACTGCAAACAGTCCTTTCCATGAGATCTGAGCCATTGGGCCTCATTCTCATTTTCACCAAGACCCAATCTACACACAGAAACTGCACTGATTTGATGAACTCATTTTTCTAAGTTAATTTATATTGATGCAACACCCTTTGTGGACTTGTTTAAATCGGTTCCAGAGTGCCCTGCATTGACTTAGAGAATTAAACTAACAAACATGTCACAGCTAATGATGACTAAGCAAAGGCTTATTGAATGAATAACTTCCTGACATAAGGCTTTGTTACTCTGTACCACGGCCAGGGATATAATCCAGATCTACCAGCTGCCATGCCTTCACTATAAATCCACTCATTTGCTGAAGCCAATGGAGTTACTCCAGATTTACAGTGCAGTGACTGAGAGCAGAATTTGGCACCTTCCCTTTAGAATTTCCTGATTCATTGGTGTTTGATTTCCCAACCTTCATAGAGCATTAATATTAATGTTTTACTTAAATTCTATTAAATGATTTAATTAAATTAATAATCTTTTAATTCAATCTTGATTTAATACCTAGTTAGTCCATTATTTTGCAAGTTGGAAAACAGTATATACAACCTTCTATTATTCCTGAAAAGAGCAAGAGAAGTGTGTGATCGATTATATTCGTTAGCCAATGAGGAGAGAACAAGACGAAATCAGCTTAAGTTGTAGCAAGGTAATATGGGTTAAATGTTAAACCTTTCTGTTAAAACAATTAGACTATGAAGCAAGCTGCCAAGGGAGATTGTGGAATCGGCTTAATTGGAGATCAAAGATAGACTAGACACCTATATAGTAGAGAGGATTGTGGGATAAAGAAATCACTCCTGCAGTGCTTGAAGCAGTGGTATATACTAGATGATCCACTTTGTTTTTATTATTTATTTGTATTACTGTGGCATCTAGAACTCCTTGGCAAGACAAGATGCTATATAAACACAGAACAAAAACCAGACATTGTTTTCAACCCAAATTATTCTATATCCATTCCTATTTAAAATACAATATCTTTGGGTTCCATAAAAAGGGAACTGATGCCAACTTTCCCTCTTCCCCTTCCTCAAAATGCTCAAATATGATAGGTTTTCAGGATACTGAATGGTTTATGTTTTGGTGCTAATGCACCACTATACAATCTCCAGCAGTGTTTCTAAACCTTTTTGATACCAGCTTGTTGCTGCCCTAAACCATGTCAAGAAAATCTCAGGAACTGGTTCTGGTCCATAGACTGGTCATTGAAAAACACTGGTTTACAGCACACACACAAAACCTGCAGTCCTTCGTGCTTTTCAAACTTGGATTCCTTCTAATTTTCCAACTATGCAGCAAAGAATTTGGCTGGATGATCCAAGACTAATCAGAATTGTCTCTTCAGATTAGGCTTCTGGTATTTACTGAATACCCCGACACTGGCCATCGCATAGAAGTCAGGACCAATCTTTTTTTTTTTTTTTTAAATGTATCTTTTTTCAAAGCTAGCATTATGTCAGAGCTTTAGACTAACCAATGAGTGAAAATGTGTCCACAGCTATGGAAAAAAACACAAAAAAAAAACCACAGGCAATTTTCAGTGCAAAAGAAACAAAATTCAGCATCTGTCAGACACTGCTACCTCTCATGAGGCTATGTTAATGGAGAACATGCAAAACCACCATCTCAGCTGGGGTTTATTTGCAGGAGAAAGTCTTCAGTTTTTTTTTTTTGGCAAGATAATGTAACAAGCTAGGCCCAAAAGCATACAATGCTTGAACATCATGCTGAGCTTCCACAAAGTAAAATCAATGTCACCTTCTTACAGCCGTACACATCTTCTCTAACTCCCTTCATGACAGCTGATTAGCACCAACATCCCATCTACAGTTTACAAAACCATTTTATAAACCTGACAGGGGTCACAGTCCCAGTGTGGCACCTTTCCTGCTCCAGCTCATGAGGTGTCTGATCTTTGCTGTCCCAAGGGTCTCCTGACTGGTTCCAGACCCCGCATGCTGGCAAGTTACAAATTCTCCAACTTTGTCTATGCAGGGTCTCATGGAAAATGACATTTTTGGGGGATCATCTAGTGATTGTTTCAGCATTGATGGGTCTTTTAGAGAATAAACAAGGTTACATCCAAGGCAATGGTTCCCTGTCTTGTTTTTATCAGATCTCCTTTGTGAGGGATTGGCAAAGGCCAGCCCCCATAGTTGCTTTATGCCATGCTTGGCAGTTGTTACCATTTCTGTTCTGAGTCTCTCTCCAATCCTTGTGTATCTGCTCTTTGATTCCCTTCTTGCCCCATTTTTTCTTTTCCTATGTATTTTTATCTACTTTTTTATTCTTCTTTGACTTTATCCTTGTTCTTTGATGACCCTCTCCCTGTTCCTTTACTCACCACAAAGCTATGTGCTGCTTGGCTTGGGGAAGGTCATCCAATGGCTGCTGCATGGGGCCAGATTGAGTGAACTCTCCTCGCAGATGTGAGTACAGTGGGAGCAGAGAGGCTTGATCCCCCATGCTATGCCCTGATCATGCAGCTCTGTATCTTCAAAAAGCTCCTGCTGCCCACTGCAGTGCTCATGGGAGCAGGGAGGGTGGTAGGTAGCTTTCAAGGAACCCAGTACAGCTTAACTCACAGGAGTATGTTCTCTCTGGGGTCTAGGAAGGATCTAGGGTCATGCAGCTTTCTCTCTACTCCATTTATGCCCCATGTGACATCACCTCCTCCAGTAAGGTGACCAAATAGCAAGTGTGAAAAATTGGGACACTTTTTTTTTTCCGGGGGTGGATTAGGGGGAGGGGGGAGTGAGATAGTTGCCTATAAAAGACAAAGCTTCTAATATTGAGACGGTCCCAATAATATCAGAATGTCTGGTCACCTTATTCACCAGTTTTCTAAACACAGACAAAGTCCTTCTTTGTGGGACAACAAAAGGGATGAGGGACAATGAAGGGAATTGCCTGGGAGCTCCAAGTTCAGAGTCGGGGACTGAGAGGCTCTGTTGTTGCTTCTGCATGTGATGTTGTCCAGTTATTAGAGCCAAGGACTGGCCATCAGGAGTGCTGGGTTCTGTTCTCTGCTCTGCCAGTGACTCATGAGCCTTTAGCTTGAATCATTTCACCTCTACGTGCCTTCATTTCCCCCTCTCTAAAAATGAAGATAATAATGAGTTCCACAATTGTGAAGCATTTTGGTGGCATTGGATGAAAGGTGCAATATTAGCATAAAGTATTCTGATCGTTAGTATCCACTCAGTGAACACATTCAGGAGAGGCCTAAAAATGTTTATTTAAACCAGCAACACTTTGCCTGATTATTTAATCAGCCACGAATAAACCCACTTGAAGCTAGAACAAAAATACTTGGGCCTGGTGCCCAAGTCATTAAAAGGTCACAGCAAAGGCAGATGGAGCCTCTGTCTCCAGAGGGGTCAAATTGAGTCTGATTAATCCCTCTGACAGCCAGGTGGCAGACCTACATAAGAAACCTAGATGCTGGCACATCACAGCTTCTGGAAACCCTAAGAGACAGGTGCAATTGTCATAGGGGGTAGGGAAGGATCTGTAAGCTAGTTCAGAAATGGCTCAAACACTGGAGCTTAAATTGATGATACAGGGGGTTGCATTCAGCTGAGTGTGTAGGTTCAAAGTACGTTCCCCAGCTCTTTCATAATATGAACAATCTAGTAAGAGAGAGACCTTCCCATAGATATCTGCACTCAAACACACCAGCTCCCCACTGGTTGGGTTTATTCTGTGATTCCCGTCCCCCTCGCCCAGGGCCGGTGCAACCATTTAGGCCAACTAGGCGGTTGCCTAGGGCGCCAAGATTTGGGGGCGCCAAAAAGTGGCGCCCCCCAAAATTTTTTTAAATGGTTGCAGCCGCTGCTGCTGGAGGGGCTGAGCTGCCGGCCAGCAGCTGCCTGCAGCCGGCAGCCCAAGGTGTCCCCCGGGTCAGTGCGCCGCCGCCGCAGCCCGGCAGCCCAGGGCGCCCCCGCGTCAGGGAGCCGCCGCCCAGGGCAGCCCCCGGGGTCAGGGCGCCGCCAAGCAGCCCAGGGCCCCCCCTCCGGGGTCAGGGAGCCGCTGCCGCCTGCAGCCCAGGGCGCCCCCCCCCGGGGTCAGGGAGCCGCCGCTGCGACCGGCAGCAGCCAGGGCCGCGCCCCCCCCCGGGGTCAGGGAGCGCCGCCACATCCGGCAGCCCAGGGCGCCCCCCCCCCCGGGGTCAGGGAGCCGCCGCCGCGATCCCGGGCAGCCCAGGGCGCCCCCCACCCCCCGGGGTCAGGGAGGCCGCCGCCCCGGCAGCCCAGGGCGCCCCCCGCCCCCGGGGTCAGGGAGCCGCCGCCGCATCCTGGCAGCCCAGGGCGTCCCACCCGCCCCCGGGGTCAGGGAGCCCCCGCCCCCGGGTCAGGGGTCAGGGAGCCGCCGCTGGTGAACCGGCAGCCCAGGGCACCCCCTGCCCCCGGGGTCAGGGAGGACCGCCGCCACAATCCGGCAGCCCAGGGAGTCCCACCGCCCCCGGGTCAGGGGAGCCGCCGCCGCCACCCGGCAGCCCCAGGGCCCCCCCCGTCCCCGGGGTCAGGGAGCCGCCACCGCGCCGGCAGCAGCAGCTGCCTGCCGCCGGCAGCCCAAGGTGTCCCCCGGGTCGGGGCTCTGCCGGTCAGAGCGCCCCTGAGGTCAGTGCGCCACCACCGCCGCAGCCCAGGGCACCGCCTCCCCCGGGGTCAGGGAGCCGCTGCCGCTACCCGGCAGCCCAGGGCACCCCCCCGTGCCCCCTGGGGTCAGGGAGCCACGGCTCCGGTGGACCTGCTGCAGGCATGCCTGCGGCAGCTCCGCAAGACCCGTGCGCGGGGCGGCGAAATGTCCCGGCGCCTAGGGCGCCAGAAACCCTAGCGCCGGTCCTGCCCTCGCCCCCAACCCCGGCCAGGTTCTGAGGATGACTGACGGTTTGAGAACCACTGGGCTAAATTATGCCATGTAAGAGACAGAGCCGGGCTGGTCAGGAGTTGGAGTTTGCTGTCTGAGCAGCAGTACCTATGTAAACCCTTCTAAGTGCTGGGGAAAGTGAGGTAATTCTTGCCGCACTTAGGGTGCTGGGGTCTAGCTATGCCCAGCCACATACAGACACTCTCACTCTGGTTTGGTCGGCTCTAGCTGTCCTTCCACTCTCCTCATGCACTGCATTATGTGTACACTGATGGGGAAGGGTGCCTGTGTGTCCTGTCATCCATCCCCCTCCCCCACACTCTAGCCCATCAGCACAGAGCAGGCAATATTTACTCTTATAGCGCCAAAGCTGGTTCTCTGTGTGAAGCAGCTCCATTAGATTTCTTTCTTGGATGGATTCTCCGGCCTGCCTTACATGCACAGAAGGTGTGTCATAGGCTCAGCAAATTCAGGGCAGCAATTTAATTGCACAAGCTCTGAGAATTATACTCATTCGTGATGACGTCTCAGGCAGTGAGCAACAGTCCAGAATGTTTGAAGGTTTGAAGGCCAAACGTGAGGGAAGGGTGGAGAGATGCTGCTGCTGCCCCATAGATCCATGCCAGGTTCAGCCTGAACTCCCTGTCCTGAGCTAGTAACCACCTGTTTCCTGGCTTTCTTTGAAGGGAAAGGTCTGCCTTTCCAATCCTTGTGTACCAGTCCAGCTGCTCCCAGCAGGAGCTTATTACAGAGGGATACACTGTCAAAAGGTTCCCTCAGGCAAATTAAATTGTCTGTTTGGAAAAAAAAGAAAAAGAAATGAGAACTTGCAAGCACAGAAGAACTGCAGTCAGGAATCACCAGGGTGCAATTAGCATTTGGAATGAGTACTATGTTCCATCCTCTCCTGTGACTGCAAGAGACTTACAGTACTTTCCCAGTGGGAGCCCAGCCTGCAGCCCTGACTCATAGAAAAGCGGCCCCAGTAAAGTCAGTGGGGCCACTTGGGTGAATTAAGCCTGTAGGATCAGGCCCTAAATGCATATAGAGAAAAGACAGCTACTGTAAGCTTCACCAAACAGGCTGAATGAACTGTGAGCCCTGGGAATTTTGCATTATTCAGTGAAGGGGCTAGTGAATTGTATGTATGTGTGTGTGCACACATATGAGTGTTATATGAATATATGTGCATGTAGGGGATGCAGATTATGGATCCAGTTATGCACACCACAAATCCCCTTTGAAGTGAATGGGAGTGTCATGGTTCACAAGGAATGTAGGATCTGGTCCTCGCTGAGATCCATGAGGGATTCGCAGGAGACTGGCATTTTCATGGAGATGTGCAGAGTCTGCAGGAATTGTGTAATCTGGAAAGTCTCATGGAAAACGACACTCTGAAAGTGATGCAACTTTTGAGCCTAAATTCTTTAGCACAGATTTCAGAATACTGGGCATATATATACCTTTAGCAGGGCCGGCTCCAGGCACCAGTGCAGCAAGCTTGGGGTGGCCAACAGAAAGGGGCGGCACGTCTGGCTCTTTGGCGGCAATTTGCTTGGGGCGGCAAAAAAGCTGGAGCCGGTCCTGACCCTTAGAAACATGGGTTTAACTCAGTAGCCCAGTTCTACCCTCAGTTACAAAGGTACAGCTTTCATTGGTTTCAATAAGGATTACAACAAGGTACCCGAGGACAAAATTAGGTCCCTTGTGTTAGACATTTGTCACCATTAATACCAGAATGCTCCTGCAGGACAATTATTATTAGTCTGCACTCTGTGTTTACAGCTTTTGATCTAAATTCACAATCTCACAGGGAGATCTGTATTCCTGTGGGATCCTGTACCTTCAGGCAGGACACCAATGACTGGTTGTGTAAGTGTGCTTCTGTGGGAGTGTACCTGTGTGGATGTGTGCCTATATAGGTCTGGGAGAAAGGCTGTCATCCCCTTTGATTAGCGGAATGCAGATGGGGTAGGGATGAAAGGAAATGGAGTTGAATATTAACCCACTTGTTGCTGGTCTGGCCTCCAGAGGTGGGTTTGCTCTGTGCACTGAACACCAGTATTCGACGATTAATCGCATGATGTCCCCCCTACTCTGGCTGAGAAATAGCACATACCAAGCAGTACAGAAGGAAAAGTTGCAAGTGAGCTTGTTTTGCTATGCACGAATCCTCTCCTCCATTCCCCTTGCAATGAACTCCAACTATATTGAGTGTTTTCTGTGTTATTTACTGTATGTGCTGGGAGACTGGAAGCAAAACAAACCGTTTATGTCAAAGGCTAAGGAGGGTAGGAGCATTTTCTATTCCAGCAAAGAATCCTGTGACTTAATCAAGCCCAGAACAGGACCTTGAAACACTGTGCAGCAAAGTATTCACATTAGGCACAGACTTTTCAGGCATGTGAGAAAAGGAAAGTATCTTCCCTTTCTCCTCCTCCTGCCCCCCAGATTGAGTGAGTTATGGATAATTAATGGGTAATCAATATTAACAACAAGGAGTAAGGAATGCAAGTCAAAATAGGGACAGAACAGATTAAAGAATATTTAGATAAATTAGATGTATTCAAGTCAGCAGGGTCTGATGAAATTCATCATACGGTACTTAAGGAACTAGCTGAAGCAATCTTGTAACCATTAGCAATTATCTTCAGGAACTTGTGGAGGCTGAGTGAGGTCCCAGATGACTGAAGAAGGGCAAACATAATATCTATCTTTAAAATTGGGAACAAAGAGGGCTTGGGGAGTTATAGACCAGTCAGCTTATCTTTGATACCTGGAAAGATGCTGGAACAAATTAACCAATCAATTTGTAAGCAGGGAGGATAACAGGATTATAAGGAATAGGCAACATGGATTTGTCAAGAATAAATCATGCCAAACCAGCCTAATTTCCTTCTTTGACAAGGTTACTGGCCCAGTGGATAAGGGACAAGCTGCATATGTGCTATATCCTGATTTTTAAGGCTTTTAACAGAGTCCCATTGGTCTGTCATAAGCAAACTAGGAAAATGTGGTCTAGATAGAATTATTATGAGGTGCACACACAACTGGTTGAAAGAGAGTAGTTATCAATGGTTCACTGTTGAACTGAGAAGGAGTATCCAGTGAGGTCCCACAGAGGTCAGTCCTGAGTCTGGGACTATTCGACATTTTCATTTATGACTTGGATAATGGAGTGGAGAGAATGCTTATAAAATTTTCAGATGACACTGTTACATTCTGGGATGCTATCCAAACCAGTCAGGTGTTTTGTTACTGCCTGCCCTGCAACCTTGGGTGTTTTGCAATGCTTTGCTTTGGTAGCTCCCGACCAGCCTAACAGCATGCAGGTCACACCCTGAGAGTCTGTGTGCTAGCAGGGATCCCTGATTCAGCCGCTCTGACCCCAGGAGCCCCACTTCTACCAGCCTTGGTTACAACCAGCAAGGTCACCCCAACGCACCCCAGTCCCAAATGTTCCCAAAACCATGTGCTCTGCAATCTCCAGCTCTCTCCTGGACAATTCAGAGAAACAGTATGGTTTGTTTGTTCCTATAAAGCAGTGTTTCCCAAACTTGGGATGCCACTTGTGTAGGGAAAGCCGCTGTCAGGCTGGGCCAGTTTGTTTACCTGTCACGTCCGCAGGTCCGGCTGATCGTGGCTCCCAGTGGCCGCGGTTCACTGCTCCAGGCCAATGGGAGCTGCTGTACGTGGCGGCCAGTATGTCCCTCGGCCCACGCTGTTTCCAGCAACTCCCATTGGCCTGGAGCAGCGAACCGTGGCCAGTGGGAGCTGCGATCAGCCAGAGCTGTGGATGCAGCAGGTAGACAAACCGGCCCGGTTCAGCCCACCAGGGGCTTTCCCTGCACAACCGGAGTCCCAAGTTTGGGAAACACTGCTCTAAAGAGACAAAACACATCACAGCTTGATAACTTCACTGGGGTAAATACACCCTTCCCTTTAAACACAGCACTGAATTGGTTTAAGGTAAAAATGAAAGAAATTTATTAACAAAATATACATAGGGTTAAGTGAGTTCAAGTGTAAGGAGTAGATATAGAAAGAATTACAAGTAACATAAAACCAAATATGCATCTAAAAGTCTAAAACTTAATCTAGCAAGTTACAGGCTCTGTTCAAGATGGCTTCTCTCCTCAGTCATTCTTCTTCTCAGCCATTGCTATCTTTCCCTCAGCCAGGACCTTCCACAAAAGTACAAGATGCTGGCTTCCCTTGTCTTCTTTGCCTAAGGAGGTTTCTCTCCTATATTCTGTTCCAGAGACTTCAAACTGCCCCCCACCTTGGCTGAAGGAGCCATCTTTCTCAGCTTTCAGGATCTCTGTTCCATGGTGTCTGTCTGTCTGATGGATGTCAAAGATGGCTTCCATCCTTGCTTATATGTTCCAAAGTTCAGTGAACTTGTTTCAAAAAGCAGGATCAACTCATGTTGTTCTTCCCTTCCTGTGGGCTTCCCCATCCTCCTGTATGATTTCTATATAAATAAGGCTTCAGTTGTTTCTGATGTCAACATGATTAATTTACACAGAAGATAGGTAGATAGCTATGACCTTACCTTCTGTCTGGGTAGACTGTACAGCCGAATATAAATAAGATTCCATAAATCCTTATGCAATATATATACTTTTGATAATGATTTTAATCACCAGTCCATCATTAGCTTTCAGAAAAGACCTCATTCTATGCACTTTTATAATACAGTAATATTGTATACAATCAGTTGATTCAATTGCTCATCACTTGATATACAGGTCTCCTGTCTTTATAGACTAGTAAACCTTTGACATGAATTCTTCTGAGGGTTACCCCTCAAAGTAAAGTTTATTCAAGCAGGGAGGAAACATGAGTCTGGTGGTGAAGGAGGCTCCATACTTTCCCCACCACCACCACTTGTGTTTGCTAAAATGCAAATTGTTCTATTCCCTGCCATCCACACCCCTGCTGTCTTGATGATCCTGTTTACTACTTACCTGTAAATTTGGACCTTCATTGTCTTTGCTTGACTATCAGGCTGCTTAGAGAATCAAACACACATTCTTTTGTCTGTGGGCTGGTCTACACTAGGAAATTAGATCGGTATAACTGTGTTACTCAGGGATGTGAAAAATTCGCACCTCTGAATGATGCAGTTAAATTAACCTAATCCTGGTGTAGACAGCGCTAGGTTGATGGGAGAATTATCCCATTGACCTAGCTACTGTCTCTTGGGGAGGTGGATTACTACGCAGCCCTGGGTTTTTCTGCTGTGTAGACATACCCTCAGACAAAGCTGCCACTAAAGTCAAGGGGAATTTGACTGCCCAAAGATCATGTGATTTGGCTTATTGACCTCAGTAATAGCTTTCCCCAAGAAAGGATTTGGCCCGCAGAAAACAAAGGTCTAGAGGTTAAATACAAAATTATAAAGCAGGATCCAGAAATAGCATCATGTGTCATGGTCCCCTCTGCCCCACCTGCTGATCGTGCAGCTGCCCACACATCAGATGGACCCTGGGAGTTGAGAGAGCAGCTGCTTTTGATGCGTGCATTGTGTGCTTTTAAGAGGTTTAGGTTCTCTGGGCTGGCATAACAGTATGGACTGATTGGAGCATTTCTGCCTTCCATTGTCCATGTTCTGCCAGAAAAAGAATTTGTGAGAATGTGTTACACTAGCACTAGGAGTTTTCATACGGTCCAAGACAAGCAGATAGCAACTCCAGGAACTGCTGGAAATGCATGTCATAGAGCATCAAAATACTGAGCATGGGATGGGAAGCTGAGTTCAGAGTCATTGTGTGTGTGTGTCTATGGCATGGGTGATGGAACTGGGACCTGGGCTTCAGATGTATATCAGATGGATTAGTCATGAAGCCTGAAGAGTTTTTTGCTGCCAGCCCTCATCTCCCCACCCCTGGAAGAGTTTTCAGGTTCTTTGGTCATATCTACCCCCAGAGGCAGAAGCTGCAGGGTAGAGGAGGAGCAGGCCAGTTGGTGTAATGGGTGATGGTGGTAAGGGAATGGATCCTGAGAATGCCAAGCATCTATTTCTTAGGAACACAGTCTGTTGACAAGAGGCCTATGTGAGCTTGGATCTGGCTGCACCTTTACTAAAGCTGAATGGTTTGATGGGGCAATGTCATGCCTCTACAGTTTCATTAGGGTAGAGAATTGGAATTTCCTTTGCTCCTTCTAACTCCCTCAGCAACTGTCTACTGCTTGTCATTTCCCCATCTGCAGCCTCTACCACTTGTATCTTGAATGAACTAGCAGGAGACAGAACACCAGTTACACCCACTCAGACACCTAATGCATTTGCCTCCTTATCTGATGTCCATTGTCCCAAGAAGTGGGAATCCTAGGGGTTCTTCCCACAATCTGGTCCTGACCCAGATTTATGTGTTATTCTGCCAACTTTGCTAACTACAAATTTCTTTATTTTTAATCCTTGCCGGTGGTTTCCAAATGAGAAGGGGGCCCTGGGAATCAAGCGGTTGGCTCAAGGGACTAGGAGTCAGGAGACCTGGATTCTATTTGCAGCTGAGCTACAGACTATGTGAACCTGAGCAAGATAGGCTGTATCTACACTAGCACTTATGTTGGTAAAACTTTTGTCAGTTTGGGGTATGAAAAAAACACCGCCCTGCCAAACAAAAGTTTTACTGACGAAAGTGCTGGTGTGGACAGCCCTGTGTCGGTAGGAGATGCTCTCCAGCTGACATAGCTACCCCTGCTTATTAGTTTAATTACACCAGGGAAAGCTCTCTCCTGCTGGCATAGAGCAACTACACAGGAGACCTTACACCAGCACAGCTGCAACGGTGCCCCTGTAAGGTCTGTAGTTTCTCCATCTCTGCTTCCTCATCTTTGTAAAGTGATTTCAGATCCTTGGTGAAAGGAGACATATACCTTTTGATGCTCTTTAAGTGCAAGGTAATGGTGTTCATTTGGAGCCAAACCCTGAAGCTCCCCACCCCATACTTACTCAATCCTTACTTAGACAAACAAGCCATTAACTTCCATTTGGAGTTTTGCCAGTGTAAGTACTGAGTAAAGACTTCAAGGTTGTGCCCAGAGCTACTACTTAACTCTAATGTAGCCCTTTTCATCTTCAAAGCACTATACAAACATTAACAAATTAACGTATTCAGGAGAAGCCTCTGCTTCTGCTCAGGTAAGTTTGTGTTTCAGCTGAGTTGATTTCACCTTATAGATTTAAAACTGCCAAGGTTGACTGATATGGCTGATACTTAATAGCACATCAAGGTTGGAGGCGGAGGGAGTGTTCTGGGAAAGCTACAGTTTCAGCTTTTGCCTCTCTAAGGAGGTCTGGAGTGATCCTGAGCCCCAACTGGAGTCAAATGTCCACTTCCCGACAAAACTGGGGATGTCTGTGTTATTTAACTCAGATGCCACAGTCACACCACTGAACTTGATCCTTTTTGCCTTTATCCCTTCTCCCTTCTTCTGGTTGGGATCTCGCCCACTGTTCTTCAAGAACAGGGAAGATTCCAAGGCCCTTGGAAAGGCAAATGATTTCATCTGGCTGTGAGTCCTGCAGCAAGTTGCCATCCTCCCACGTGATACAGTTTCAGCCTTCCTGCTCTCATTGGCAGTAATGCTATATAGATGAACAGATGGGAGGGATACAATGGCAGGACTCAAAGCTAACAGCTGCTTTGCCATTATAAATCTGGAATGCAATTTGAGGGTTCTAAGATACTTAGTGGTAGGGCCTTAGTGTGGGGAAAATATACCAAGTAGGTCAGACCATGCACAAAAGACAGAATAATACAGAGGATAGGCTTCTGCATGCTGTGGTAGTTCTGTCATTTCATCACTAGGTTTGGGTTTTAATGTAATTCTTGTGCTATTTTGATCATTCACTTTTTAGGCCCCTGCTTTTTCTGCCCTTCGTTTCTTTGCTTCATTCTTTGTGTGCAGCTTGTAAACCTGAGTGCTCGTGACATGGTACTTCCCATTTCTGATCTACTTAGATACTTACTATATATGGCCCCTACTGCTGTAGTGTCTGACGACCTTACAGACTTAATGGGTCTATCCTGGCAAGACTCCTGTGAGACAGGGGAGTGTTAATATCCCTGTTTAATTGGTGGGGAACTGAGGCACACAGAGATTCAGTGATTTGCCCAGGAAATCTGTGACAAAGCTGGGAATTGAATCCACAGTTCCAGGCTAGTCCTTTTACCACAGGAATGCCCTTCCTCCCTGGAAATACCTGAAATTTAGAGTGAGGCTGAATGTGGCCAGGCCCAGTGCCAACTTCATTTCATCCACAGAACAAATCGGGGCAGCGCCAGCCTCTCCCAGTGAAGTGGGAAGGCTGAGGCAGGTTAGACAAAAAATTGAGGGGGTTGTGCCGCCCCTCACCACAAGGCCCTGCCCCTTTGTCAGGTTGGAGGCCAGAAGCTGGAGCCAGGCAGTGCAGGGTGGCTGCTGAACTAGCTGATGCTATGGTGCAGGCAGCCACAGTGCTCCCTCATCTCCTTCTGCTGCTGCTGCCCAAGGCCCCGGGGCTGCAGCTGCTCCTCAGCTCCCCACCACCCTTTGACTGTTTGCAGCTGGTAACAAATGCCCTGGTGTAGGGACCCAGCTCTGGGGCCAGCAGAGCCATCAGGGAACAGCAACAGCAGGGGGGTGGGGACCAGGAGCCCAGGATGAAGCAGGTCAGTCTGGGCTGCTGTGGGGAGCCTTGGACCCTCCACCTGCCCTGGGTGGTGCACCCCAGTGGGTGGGGACACGGGCAGGGGTTGCTCCCCCTCCGCCTGGGTTTACTCCTGTGCTGCTGCTGGTGGCAGCGCTGCCTTCAGAGCTAGGCACCTGGCCAGCAGCCACAGCTCTCTCTGCTCTGCATTGGAGCTGGGTGGCCAGATTGCGGCAGCTGCTATGGGACGACTATGGGAGGGCTAAGGCAAATTTTGGGGTGGCTATAATCCCCACAAGGGCCAATGTACCTCAACCCTGACTTGTAATACTCCTGCATCATCTAGCTCTGTGGTGCCTTCTTCCATAGCTCTGCCAATGCAGCTCAACCTAGTCTCACAGAGCCACCTGCTAGTCTAACCCTGGAACTCACACAACTCTACCAATGCACTTCAGTCCTGACCTGCACCGCACCCTGATATGCCAGTCCTAGGCCTTTCCAGCACAGAGGCTGCAGTTCTCACTAAACAGGTGTGCTCACCACACGGAAGAAGGCTAGGGACACACGGTATGGTTTTAAACCAGGGTGCAAGTTTAGTGCTCAAATTACGTTCAAGGTTCCCATCAGGGAAAGGCCAGTGCAGTCACTCAGAGCTCATTGATCCTTTGCCAATTCTTATGGGCTCCCACTGCAAGGGGAGCTAATTATCACACTAGGAGGTTCTCCGAGTGCCTTCACTCACCTGCTAGGATCTGTCCCCTTTTTGGAGGTTGAGGCGAGAGGGGATCTTGCCCCCCAGCCAGCCCTGCTGTCAAGTACATTGGTGCAGTAGTCCCTCCAAGGTAGTGTCCCAACCACTGATTCACATTTGCCCCCCAGGGGGTAAGAAACATTGCCCACATTTCATAAGGAGATGCCCTTGAGATGCCCACTATGTTACCTTTTTGTATTTGGTGCCTAAGTCAGCAAGTTTCTGCACTGGCAGCTGCCACAAGGAGGGAAACCAGTAAGTGATTTTGTAGTGTGAAAGACTGTCCACTGGGGACTAGGTTGAGACTAAAGGTACGTACAGACTACCCGCCGTATTGGCGGGTAGCGATCGATTTTTCGGGGATCGATATATCGTGTCTCATCTAGACGATCCCCGAATGTGCTCCCGTCGACTCCACCGGAGCGAGCGGCGGTAGCAGAATCGACGGGGGGAGCCACAGACGTCGATCCCATGCGGTGAGAACGGGAGGTAAGTCGGAATAAGATACTTTGACTTCCGCTATGGTATTCCTGTAGCTGAAGTTGCGTATCTTACATTGACACCTCCCCTCCACCCCCAGTGTAGACCAGGCCTAAGAATACCCACATCTGGCTCTAATCTAGTGTTTTCAATTCATAGATCTCCAAGTGCTCTACAAAGGAGGTAAGTACCATTACCCCTATTTTACCAGAGGGGAAACCAAATCACAGAAAGCAAAATGACTTGCTCACAGTCACACAGCAGGTCAGTGGGGGAGCCAGGAATATGGGGCAGGTTTCCTGGGTTCTACTTCAGTACTCTGTCTTCTAGGCCAAGCTGTGTCCCCCTAAGAAACTCACTTCCCACGTGAACTATGATGGGATTTGAACTAAGGTCCTCAGACGCAGAAGGCTAATGCCACGACCCCAGTATGTGTCCATTTGTGTCCAAACAACATGTCTCTTTTTCGTTTGAGAAAGATTAAACATGGAACTGACTAGCTCAGGTAAGTTACAATAATGCTAAAATATGGTAATCGAAAATACTCTTTTTTATGATTTGCCAGCTTTAGCTGGAATGGATGTAGTTAGGACCTGGTCAGTCTGTGCTTGTTTTTGCTTTGTCCGTCTATTTTGTTACCTGGAGATGTAAACAGGAACTCATCTCATAATATGCCATGCAATTTTTACTTTCAGAAGTGAACTTCATTTATGCAAACCTGTTTGCATATAAGTCCCATCTGGCACGTCATTTTTAACTCCCACCCTTCTGTGCTCAGAGTTTTACCTCTAATACATCTCTGCTCTGGGATTCCTTTTATAGACAGAAAAAAGGAAGCAAATATGGTGCCAAAAGAATTGTAAATTGCACCAGGCAGGGTCTCAGAATGTCAACAATGGAAGCTGTACTGGATATATGGGCTGCCAGTTCACATCAAGAGAACTATTGGGGTGAACACTTTTCACAGGAGGATCACAGTTGCATCTTGCAATACCTTCTGCATTTGCAAAGATTTCTTTAACTTCAGTTCCTGTTTCAGCATTTCTGATGTCAATTTCCAACTTCCATTGGTAGCAACAAACAGTGGGATAATGTCTGGTGGTACATTTTGAACTGAAATGCTGAGTTACGCAGGGTCCCTCTAATTTTTCCCACACATATGAGGAATGAGTTCTGTTATGTGCACCAATATGGAGGTGATGTGTGACGTTTGAGCTCCATATTGGTGCACATAACAAAATTAATGTGATGTGGGTGAAGCCGAGGGGTTTGGAGTGTGGGAGGAGGACTCAGGGCTGGAGCAGAAGATTGGGGTGCGCGGGGGTGAGGGCTTCAGATGAAGGTGCAACTCTGGGATGGGGATGAGGGGTTTGGGGTGCAGGTTCCACCCCAGCTCTCTTTCCCCATAGCAGCACATGGTGCCTCTCCCTGCCGTGGCAGGTCCGTGCTATGGCAGATGCCTCTGTCCCCATTGCAGCCTTAAGCCCCTGTGCAGGGATTAATAGGCAGCTGCACAGCTGTGCAGCTTAGAGGGAACTTAGGTCACAGGCCTCATGCTTAGGCATGGCTGAGATAGGAGGATTTGTGAATTTCTGGTCTTTTTTAGTCATCTTCTCCCCTCATAGCATGATGTATTTTTAACATCAAAACAATGATGATGATGATGATAAAGAGACTCAAACAATCTTTATTCTTGATCTTAGGAAATAGGAATTGCCATACTACATCAACCCATGACATTCAATAAGGACAAATGCAAAGTACTCCACTTAGGAAGGAAAAATCAGTTGCACACATACAAAATGGGAAATGACTGCCCAGGAAGGAGCACTGCAGAAACAGATCTGGGTGTCATAATGGATCACAAGCAAAATATGACTAAACGGGGTGTGACAAAATGGCAGATGGTGGATCCCATGCTTTTCCTGGTGGGGGGCTAAGATGCCACCCCTTGCCCCTGCTCTTGGGACACCGAGGGCCCTGCTAGTGGCCCAGGAAGGTGGTAGAGGAGGGAAGCAGGGGAGGGGTCTGGGTTTGCTCCTCACCCTGAGTCCCAGCCCCTCTCCACTCTGTGGGTTTCTTACCCTCTTCCCCCTTGGGTAGGGCTACTCTCGGGCCTTGACACTGGGGAGGGAGTCTCCCTGTCCTGCTGGGGCACGGTCTCCCTTCGGTTCTCTGGTCTTTCAAGTTCCAGCAACACCTCTCAAAACTCTAGTCCTCTCTCCTTCCTCACATGCCCTGACTGCCTGAAGCAGGGGGTTTTATTAGGTTCCTGACAGGGCCTTAATTGACACAGGCGCTCCAATTAACCTGTAGCAACCCACCCTCCTCTACAGGGCACCATACCTTAATTAGCCAAGGGCTTATATATTTCCCCTCTCCCACCACTCTCTGGCCCTGCTGTATCACAAGTGTAACACTGTTGCAAAAAAAGCAAACCTCATTCTGGGATGTATTAGCAGAAATGTTGTAAACAAGACATGAGAAGTAATTCTGCTCTACTCCATACTGATTAGGCCTCAACTGAAGTATTGTGTCCAGTTCTGGGCACTACATTTCAGGAAAGAAGTGGACATATTGGAGAAAGTCCAGAGAAGAGCAACAAAAATAATTAAAGATCTAGAAAACATGACCTATGAGGGAAGATGGAAAAAATTGGGTTTGTTTAGTCTGGAGAAGAGAAGACTGAGAGGGGACAGTAATCAGCTGGTGGGCCGCGAGATGGTTTGTTTACATTAATCGTCCGCAGACACGGCCGCCTGCAGCTCCCAGTGGCCGCGGTTCACTCAATTCATCCAAAATGGACTTCAGCGTGGTCCAAGCTCTGAAAATGTCTGGAGTCATTTCCTGATGAGCCTTATTCCCACAAAACCAAGAAATGGCCACTGCAGTCTGAACATACAAATACAGCTCAGGCTTTTGCATGCCTCTTTGCATTAAGGAACAACAGGTGGTGCCAAACATTGGTGGTGCCAAACATTGCCACTCATCAATACACAGGCTTTTTCAGATATTCAGGAGGGTCAAAGAATGCTTCACTGCAAATCTGCATCAAATATAGTTCAGTGATGATACCTCCTTATACCTCAGTGATGACACCTCCTTATAAGGCTTAATCCAGTTGACCAATTGTAAGTGTTCATCCTGATGGCTCAGAACATTTTTTTAAAGATGTGGCCAGCTGCTCTGAGAGTTTGGGTACAAATTCATAAGCAGTTAAACTAACTCTGAATAATAAATGTTTGGGATCCACAAAAACCAATAGCATGTCCCTGAGCAATCTCAGAGTGGAGATGATGTTGATATAACCGGAATAATTCCAGTACCTCTTCTAATTGCTTGAAATATCATCGACTTATCCAGACTCTCCCTCTACCTCCCATTAGGAGGAAGATATTTTACCATCACACATCATGTGAAAGATCCATATCAAACTAGAGATGGTTTGCTAGTAAAGCCCTAGCAAATATACTAAAGGACACAATCCTGTGAGGGCCAGGGAGATGCAGAAGATCACCAAACTGTCATTTCCACTTTCCATTTCTGAAGCACGTGGGCCTGATTCTTCTCTCACTTACACGAGTATTACATGTGTCATTCCACTGACATCAAGGGATTACTCTCAAATGACACCCATGTGAGAGGAAGGATGGTCTTGTAGGTAAGTCTATAGCCTAGCATTTAGGAGGTGGAGGTTCAGTTTCTCATTCTGCAACAGCTGTCCTGTGTGAGTAAATCATTTAGTCCCTCTGAGCCTCAGTTCTCCCTCTGTAAAGTTAGGACAATAAACTCCCTTTCTCATGCCCTTTCTCTATTAGAGCATAAGATCTTTGGGGGCAGGAACTATCTCTTGCTATGTGTTTGCATAGCACCCTGAAGCACTGCTCTTGGTTGGAACTACTGTGATACAAATAATAGTGATCAGAAGCAGGCCCCATGGTTCCTTATCCACTGACGAAAATAGGAAATGGTGGAATTTCCCTTTTGTGCCTTCCTTGTGATTTCCCTTGTCCCTTCTGCTAATTATCGAAGCTATTTTTGTCAAGATATGATTTGTGGTTTTTTCCTCTCTGAGACCATCTTCTACTCCCGATTGATCTTGCACTAAATTCAGAGGAACAAATTCTGCCTTCAGTTGCACCTCTGCAAATCTAGAATAGCGCCATTCACTTCAGTGGATTCACTCAGGGTTTGCATTGTCATAACTGAGAGATGAATCTGGTCCAGAGTGCTGAACTGCAGCTCCCTTGGTAACAGACTGCACTATCAGAAGCATAACACCATTAGGCAGAAATTGTTTACTGGTTAGAGGAGGAGACTGAGAATCAGGACTCCTGTGCTCTATTCTCTGCTGTGGGATGGGAATGGGTTTGTGTTTACATCAAGAGGCTGGCAGTCAAGATTCCTAGGTTCTATTTCTGTCTCTACCACAGATTTCTTTGGAAAGTTCCCTTCCTGAGTCTTAGTTTTCCATCCATTAAAATGGATTTATTATTAAACCTTGTAAAGTGCTTTTAGATCCTCAGAAGAAAGGAGCTATAGAACTACAAAGTATTGTTAATATGCCTTTACATTAGGATCAGATAGAAGAAGCTGCATTGTTTGGTGGCAAATTCCTATACAAAAGTAGGTATTTGCAATGGTAGCATAGAGAATGCAGAAAATTACATGTAAAGTAAATAAGAGCTTTTGTATATTCTGATATGTATTATTTTATTCCTTCTGACCTAAAAGGTTCTGACACAGTTTACAGTCCCGGCTCAGAATCAGCCAATACATGACATAATTGGGCCCTGAAATCCTCTTCTTAAATTGGATAAAGCTGCAAGTATTATCTGGGTTCTCTGAATTCTTTTTTTAACCCCAGGAAGGAAACAGGTCACAGCAGTATTAACAGCTGATGTCTTAAATTCATTACGGGAATGGCATAAAAAGCAGTTTATCAAGGGAGACTGAGTTCAGGTCACACACATATGTGGCCTTTGGTCTGAGTCAAAATAAAAATAGAAGTACAAAGCAAAGAGTCTATCTTAATTTGTGTATTCACAAGAGAAGCAAATAGAATTTGTTAGTTACATTGATCCCAGGAAGAGAACACACACCTGTCTGTACCCCAAGCATGCAAAACTGCCTCTGCTCCTCCAGATGCAGAAAAGAACTACTGCTATCCTCTGTGCATGTGCTTTTACTGCTTTTTGGTTACAACAAAGGGTTGTGTTAACAAAGAAGAGCTAGGCAAACACCAGGGGAGACAGACAGAAAGTAACAATAGTTTCCACTGAGTCAGAGTGGCTTTCATAGAGTCCTCAATTTGAAGACCTTAAAGGACCATTATGACCATCTAGTCTGACCTCCTACATAACACAGGCCAAAGAACCTCACCCAGTAATTTTGGCTTTGGTTCTATCAACACCAGAGACAGTTTCTCAATGTTAACATGGGTGGAGCTGAAGTGATGATAGCAATGGAGGGAAATAGGTAGCAGATTTCCCTATTAAGAAGGTGACATTCTCATGCAGTCAATTTTTTTAACCTCTGAAAGAAAACATTCTTCAAAAGCACAATATAAAAAGAAAAATGGAGAGTATATATCAGGAGTAGAGATTGGAGAGTAGAAAAAAGCCTTTTCATTCTACAAAAATTAATTCAGAGGAATCTTTTTGGGCATCAGAGTGAAAAAGCCATGATTACTGAGGGATATCTCTACAGAAATTGTTTCAAAGAGAAAATACTGGCAGAATGGCTGGGCAAACTGACCATTGCTGGTGATATTCGTTCTCTAAAAAGCAAAAACAACTCTTTAGGCTTGTTTCCCTGCATTGTGCTACATTGCAAAGGGGAGTGGATTACAGTTCACTTCCTCACAATGGGTCAGACTCATTCCTGGTGTCCGCCCATTGACTTTAGCAAAGTGCTGCTAGGGACTACTCAGCATCTTCTAGGTTGTATAGTAATTTTATGTTCAGATACCGTGGGGACAGGATGGAGAGTGATCTGATGGGAGAGTCTAACCTTGCAGAGTAGCAGCTAAAGAAAGTCAGGTTAATGGAGGTAAACGTATACTGCCAGACCCTAAAAGATTATTATGAAGTGATTTGAAAACAGTCCACAAATATCTGAATGGCATCATAATTAAAGAAGGGAAAGAATTGTTGCGGGAAGCAAAACTAGAAGTCAGGGACGATGCTGAGCAAAGGAAACCCTAGGCGAGCCATTGGTTACATTATTTCCTAGCAATAAAATCAGTTTAACTGTGGAATACTATAGTTTGCTAAGGGATTGGGCTTTCATCACGTTCCTTGAGTTCCTGTATAAGAGACTGGGCAAAAGAGCTTGGTCAGTTAGCCCATCATCTTACAGTAATGAAGATACTGTAGGAAATTATCTGGAATTGATTAGGAGATGAACTAGACGACCCAGCCAGCCTTTTCAGTCCATGAATCAATGGAGTGGTCCATTCAGATCAAAGCTGAAAACAAGATTCTAATTCATAGAATAATAGATTCCGAGGTCAGAAGGGACTACCGTGACCATCAAGGCTGACCTCCTTTATAACACCGGCCAAAGAACTTCCACCACATAATTTCTAGAGCAGATCTTTAGAAAAACATCGAATCTTGATTTAAAAATTGACAATGATGAAGAATCCATGACGACCCTTAGTAAATTTTTCCAAGGGTTAATTACTCTAATTGTTAAAAAAAATTGTCCTCTTTCCAGTCTGAACTGGTCTTGCTTCAACTTCCAGCTATTGGATCATATTGTACCTTTCTCAGCTATATTGAAGAGCCCATTATTAAAGATTTATACCCTGTGCAGGTACTTATAGACTGTAATCAAGATGCTTCTTAACCTTCTCTTTGTTAAGCTAAATAGATTGAGTTCTGTAAGTCAAGCACTATAAGGCAGGTTTTATTATCCTTTAATCATTCTCTTGGCTCTTCTTTGGACCCTCTCCAAATTTTCAGTGAATGAATGAGTAAAATCCTAATGAGTTCTAACAAATTAGCTCAGTAAACGGAGTGAGGTCTGCAGTGTCTGAAGAGGCAATGGACTTTACATTTCTACATTTGATTTGCAGTGGGACCTCACCATGGGCAAGTGGGGTTTCCATGAGAATATTATATCACTGATGTGCAGATGTTAGAATCTTCTATCTGCGCATGCTGGTACAAAAGTGCCAGCATGTGCATCCAGAGGGTGTGTGTAAGTGAGTGAGAGAGAAATTGCACAAGCATTGTTGGAACCTGGGGACCAAAAATCAGGGCTTCTGTGTGCAAATGAGAGGTCACTTTGATCACCTTGATCTATCGGTCCTTCAGTCCTCATGTAGATCATGCCAATCACAACACATTTTCCATTCTTCTTTTATCCTGGCCTTCCTTCTCCATGTGTGGCCATGCCTTTTCACAATAAATCTTCTCATCTCTTTGGAGGTTGGCCGAGTGGTCATTTCAGTTCCCTTGGGTACCACTTGGTGACAGCTGCGGTCCATTGATTGTCAGTGAGCCTAGCTATATGCCTGACCCATCGCATTTTTCTGTACCTGCTTTCAACAATGACATCCTGCACTCCACTCTGCTGTCTGATCACTTCACAGGGAACTCGGTCATGGATTGAAATCCCCCGAATTCTTCTTTCCATCACCCTCTCTGTGACAGACAGCTGTTGCTTCTCTGTCCTCATCAGCGCCCATGTTTTGATGCCATACAACATTGCAGCAGTACTATTGAGTTCAAGAGCTTGGTTCATGTTGCCTTGTTGATTTTTCCTTGGAGGACGTCCTTGATAGAGTTGAATGCGCACCAGCCAGCTTTCTTTCTTTGCAAGAGTTTGCCTTCCTGATCATTGCGCATATTGGCTGAAGATGTGGCTTAAACAACAACAATGTGAGAGGTATGGGTACTAAACTGCAGTGAGCTTATTATTATTTGTTTAACATCAGCAATGTCCTTGGCACTGTGCAAGATTCCCACTTCACCCCCCCAAAAAATGCCCTGCCCAAAGAGCTGTATCGAAGTGGTGAGCAGTATAAGCTATCCCCTGCCCTTGTCTTGGTTACATTATCCTCCCAGGAAGATTAAACAGAGACAGGCATGATTCTCCCTAGCTGTCACTTCCAATCATTTAATTCCACTTTCTTGGGGATTTGTAGTGAGGAACTGCTCCAGCAAGTCCCCTTGTATGATTATGTGCCTGTCAGCTTCACACTCAGAGCCCAATGTCACCGTTCTCCTGAGAAAAGCTCTTAGCAGTTGGCTTGGGATGGTTCCCATGCTGTTGCTCATGGAATGTAGTCAGTTAGTGCCAGCAAAGAAACCTTTAAAAAATTCCATGCTCAGTCAAGATTTAAGCTTAGAAGCTTCTTCTAATCATTTATAATGACAGGTATAATTTATTTTTAGATTTTGAAAGCATTCCCATCACATTTGGTCTCGGTAAATTCTGCCCTAATCTCCTCAGGTGCAGAAAACCCCAGACACAATAGAACCATGGTGTAGGCGTAGGAAGTCAGCTAGCCAAGAACCCTTGCAAGGAGAATGCCTTCCATTACATACCACAGAAAATAGCTCTGCAGAAGCTTGTGATGCCAAGGTATAGGTAGGACTGGAGGATCCCTGACAAAAAGCATCTTCCCAAGGAAGGGATGAGGACATGAACCATGAAGGCTGCTCCAGCCATTAGAGTATAGTAACAGTAAAAGGATTGACATGCATCTGACAAAGTGGGTATTCACCCACGGAAGCTCATTCTCCAATATGTCTGTTAGTCTATAAGGTGCCACAGGACTCCTTGCTGCTTTTAGTAAATGGAGTCTGGCTCCACTGCCACTCCACAGTCAGATTCATTATTCAGGTTTGGGGCAGGATTTTAGGCCCAAGTACATGTAATTTTAAACCAAATGCACATGACTGTATCTATTACATTAGGACAGTAAAGAGTCTAATTATAACTAGAAAAAAACCTCAGCAATATTGCTGCATCCCAACGGCCATCCTGGCTTTGCAATAACAAATATAAAAATACTTCTGTGTATTTATAGCATGTCAGCTTTGTCCGCTCACACCACAGGGACGGGCATGCCTCCTGTCACGTCCTTGAATATCCTGCTGTGTTTAGCAGGTAGCAAATAATGACCATCACTTATGTAGTGTCTTTCATCCAAAGAGCCTAAACTGATTTGCAGTATCTATCAAGCTATTTTATCAGTAGTAATCCCACAATCTTGTAGGATTCTACACAAACCAGTCCCAGTGACTTTTAGATAAGCCTCCAGGGCTGTGGTGCTATGCCTATTTATGCCAGTTGAGGAGCTGGCCCCAAGAATTTTAGGTGTTCTCTGAACTGAACTTGCAAACTTAAGATTCACTCATTACTGTCCAGGATCTAATTTTGGTGATTTCTGTTTTGTTTGTGCACTGCCTGGAGTTTGCAGATGTGTATATGATATTCTTATTAGCCTCACTGAGTCTAATGTGTGCAAAATAATCAGGGATTATTGACCTTCAGGATGTGCTGCTAGGCTCATCTTTTTGGCCAGGTGGTTGAAGAGGTTAGAGCCTAATATAGGTTGATTGTTTATGGGGAGGAAGGTTTGGAAGGTAAAGTTTTGTCTACTGGGTTGTACTGGGATAAAGTTCTGTTGGAATTTGTCTGGGTGAGTTGCTGTTGGTTTTTCAGTATTGTTGTTTTAAAGAGTGTCATGCTAGAAGAGCAAATGGACTCCTTTTTAGATATTATGAATTGCAACAAATAAATAACATTCTGCTTCCATTGAAGTCAATGGGACATTTGCATTGACTTCAATAGGATCGAGGGGTTGGCCCACTGTGATTAGTAGCAAATTGAATCAATCCGCTGTGTTTTGGGCTAATCCCAAGTGGTTAATTACATTCTGCCTGCTTAAACTCCCCTCTAGTTTCAATTGGGTACAGTATCCTTCATCTTCTGTCCTGGACTGCTCTGTTGTGTGGCTGTAGGCTTTGAAAGAGTTACCGTGTTCCATTTTGGAGATGGCTACATTTCAGTAGAGGTGGAAACCTAGTGCTTTGTAGAAACAGAAAGCTGTAGAAGGAGACTGGGTCAGCCTCAGTTTGATCAGTAGCTACTTGGTGTGGCAGTGCTTGTCAATCGGCATTCTGAAGCATAGTGGGATGCTTTGTGACTCTGTTTGCATGCTAGGATCCATCAGAATCAGTGAGCTCAGAGGTAGTGAGGTTTGGTTTCTAAAACACTGGGAACTCACTGAATACCTTTGGCCTTCCTTGTGCTGTTCGAGCCAGAATTTGCAAGGCCGTCTCTGCACTTCTTGTCTGTAGAGATGTGCAGTGTTTGAATTTTCTATGGATTAAAGAAAACATCTTGCATCAGCATTCATGTAACTGTTCATTGCCCATGACAACTGGATAAACACAATTTTATTTGGTACAGAAAATATAACTGGCTCAAGGCCAGATGAACTGGAAAGGTTTGTTTTCTGATTCTTTTTCAACTGCAAATTATTAAACTAGTTCCAGGAAAATAAAAGAGCTGATCCTGCCAATTTTATTTGTGTGTAACCTTCATTGGGCCAAAAGTTAAAGCCAAAAGCTTTTATCAGTTCTTTCTCAGGCAAGTTTTCCCTGTAGTCAATGGGTCAAGTTCTCATCTCAGTTATGCTGGTTTAGATCAACAGCAACTTCATTGAAGGTTAGCCTGGATTTTCATTGGTTTAACAAAGATTCAAATCTGGCTCAGTGAATATACAAGTCACTGGAAGTTATGTCTGAATAAGGATTTAGTAAAACTGATTAAGAACCTCAGGATTTGATATGATGATTTCAATGGGATTATCTGCTTGAATAAGGTTAATTGTGTGTCTAAGAGTTGCAGGTTGGGCTTAAAATCTTTTACAGGTTTTGATTTTGAAATCTTTAACTGGTGAACTGAGTTATCAAATGCGCATTTATTCCCAGCGTAGGAGAGAATTACAAGAGAATTCTGTAGTTATGATCATATCTTTTATGTGATCTAAGAATAATAGAAAGCAATTTTACCATTAGACTAATTTTTGGTTTCATTTGCTCCTGCTAATTAAGTAATGGAGATCAACATAATGCAGGCATCTGGTGTGAACACAAGTCCTGCTATTAGGAGGGGCAGCATGCTGTATTTATCTATAGAAGAAGAGCAGCCTGGGCAGCAGCAGGGCAAATGTCCCCCAGATTACCTCTAAATGCTCCTGCAATATAAATATTAAATAATGACAATAAATGGCTTTCAAGCACTAGTAACACGGTGGTATCTGAAACCACAGTCCAGATGGGAAAAAATCTATGGATATGCAGTTCACCACCTTATGCAACTGAAAATAAATAGGATTTTTTTTCATTTTCTCCAATACTAATCTGCTTAGCTCCATCCAATTTCATCCAGCATTCAGAATGAGCTGAGCTAGCCAAAAACTGTCCTGTAAGCAATCCTACTATACTCCTACCTGCCCCGTGGGTGAATTGTTGAAGGGGAGGAGAGGATGCTGGTGCCAATGAATGTGAAAGTTGGGAACGCTTTCAATTTTAGTGCATTCTGTGTTTTCCATATGAGACGTTCCCCAGATTTTAAGGGTGGAGGTTATGAAAAACTCACTGATAAAAGCTCTTCTGCTAAGCAATCAGGAGTCCTGCCAAATGGGAACAATTCTGGGAAATAACAATTTTCACTTTGGTAACTAACATTCATTCAAAAACATTATAATTAATATTAATTTCTTGTGCTCAGGAAGTTTGTGTGGCTGTTCTTGATTCCTTGATGTGGACCACTTGTCTCCCTGTTATTCAGGTCCTGCAGAGTTGGCACTAAAAGAGAAATGTTTTTCAGGCAGTTTTGCTTTTTTCTCCTCTGTGCACCTTTAAGTCAGTAGCAAAATTAACCAAAACATCATACAGAGAGAAATTCTGAATCTTGTCAAGGGATTTAGAGGGATTTGAGAGCTTTAAAGATTTTTCATTGTCACGATTTGGAATGATTTGGGGAGGGGGGGGGGGGGGGGGGAGGTACATATTTTCCATGTTAAGCTCATGAAGAATATAAAATCCTATTAAGGAGAGCGATGGGGCTGAAACAGACCCTCCAGCTCATGCAGAATGCAGCCACCCATCTCCTCGGTGGGATGGGATGCTAAAGACATATCATCCCTGGGCTCAGGGCTGGCCTTAGGGGCGAGCAACCTGGGTGACTGCCCCAGGGTGCCATGGTCAAGGGGACACTGTGTGGCAGTCCAGAGGTGTGTGCTGCGGATGTAGAGTCAGAAACTGCTCCTGGCTGGCAGGACAGTGTCACATGGCAGAACACCCAGATGTCTCCCTGCTTCCTCTTGGTGGAGGAACATGGGGAGAGGGGCGAGCGGTGACACACAGATACTGCTCGCACTCTCAAATTCCTCTGTGTGGCCCACTGTAGGGGGGAGTGAGGCGCAACGTTGAGCACTCTGAGCATCCAGGTCACTTTCCCCACCTGGGCTGCTGCTCTCTTGTCCTCCCCTTACACAGCCCAGGTGGGGAAAGTGACCTGGATGCAGGGAGCCCTGACACGGCTCCTCGCTCCCCACCCCTCACAGCCTCCGAGGGGGACACAGAGAAGCAGTGTTGGGGGCGGAGGGGAAGCAAGCAGCAATGCCAACTACTCCATGCATCCAGGTCAGTTTCCCCCTGTGGGTGCAGGAGGGGGATGTAGGGGTTAGGAGCACAGGAGACAGAGCAGGGCTTAAGGCTGAAGGGGGACAGTATAGGGGGGAGGGGTGCAGGATCGGGGGGTGCTGGGGTTAAGGGAAAAGGGGCATAGTGCAGGAGTTAGAGGTGAAGGGATGCTGGGGAACCTGGGGACCCCAAAGGGGGGCACCATGCCAGGAGCACTGGGTGGGGGTGCCGCACCCACAGGGGCCAGGGGCACTAAAATATAAATTTGCCCATGGTGCCATTTTCCCTAAGGGCGACCCTGCCAGCCTGGGCTTCCATCCCTCCTCAGGTGTCCAGTCCCCTTTCTTTGCCGGTTCAAGGCCCTTGTTCTGACAATCAAAGCCATGAGTGGGTCAGGATCCAGCTACCACAGATACTGTATCTCCTTCCATATCCCACCAACACAACTGCACTTCCCTGGAACAACACTGCTTACAAAGCCACTATGAAGCTACTAAAACTGGAGATAAAGTATTATTGGTTGAGGGAGTTCAGCTGCGGAAGGAGCTTCCAGAGGGGATTAGTGTTCTGGAGTCTGATGGCACCTAGGGCATGGCCCTCTTCTTGGAAAAGTCTTCCCCATAATAACTGGAACAATTTAAAAGAAAAATTCTCTGTCTACTCCAAGCAGAATGTCCTATAACCAGGGCCTGGAAAAGAGCAGAAGACTCCATGAAATTCACTAGGGACCTAATTTACCTGGCAAATGCTTAGATAGTACAGACACGGACACTACATTAAACCCTGAGAAAAAAAGAAGAAAGAGGTTCTCCTATGTTTAGGACTAGGGTGTAGAGGATTCGCATTGGAGGTTTTGGTTTGGCCCAGGTTAGAAAAAAGAGGCCTGTTTCCAAGTTCAGAGCTGGATATGAACTTCCGAAGTGCTCAGGAGATGTTTGGATTGAGGATTTTGGTTTGGGCCCATCTCTGATTAAGGGTAGAAGGTTATTCAAAGATACTAGCCTGGGATGGGCAAACTTTTTGGCCCGAGGGCTACCTCTAGCTATGGAAATTGTATGGTGGGCCATGAATGCTCATGAAATTGGGGGTTGGGGTGCGGGCACTGAGGTGGGGCCAGAAATGAGGTGTTCAGGGTGTGGGAGGGGGCTCTGAGCTGGAGCAGGGGTGCAGGGAGGATGAGGGAGTGAGGGGTGCAGGCTCCAGGCAGTGCTTACCTCAAGCAGCTCCAGGGAGCAACGGCATGTCTCCCCTCTTGCTCCTACACGGAGGTGTGGCCAGGCTGCTCTGCGCACTGCCCCATCTGCAGATGCTGCTCCTGCAGCTCCCATTGATCCCATTTACTGGCCAATAGGAGCTGCAGGGGTGGTGCTTGGGCCAGGGGCAGGGTACGGAACCCCCTGGCTGCCTATATGCATAAGAGCCTGAGGGAGGATGTGCCGCTGCTTCTGGGAGCCACGTGGAGCAAGACCCCCACCTCGCTCCCCAGCAGGAACTCAAGGGCCGGATTAAAATGTCTGAAAGGCCGGATGAGGCCCCTGGGCCGTAGTTTGCCCACCCTGACTTAGAGCCTAAGCAAGTGGGCGAGACCCACCAGTGTACTGAGGGAGAAGTCTCCCACCATACAGTCAAATTATCAGTGTTGAGTCCAATTTTATTTAACATCTTTATTGATCATCTGGAGGAGGTGGTAAGAAAGCAGACTAATTGGGAGGTGAAGCAGAGCAAACTCCAATCAGGTCAGAGAAACAAACCTCAAGTAGCTAAACAAATGGACAGGAAATAAAATGTGATTAAACAAGGGGAAGTGTACAGGGCTAGTACATCTAGGAAAAAATATCCCATCATTTTAAGAAGCTGAAGATACTAGGAAAGCAATTGGGCAGGGAGCTTGCAGTGTAACATTGTGGGAAACTCACTTAAAAAGTCCAGTGAAATTTTGGATGGCACACAAAGAGCCATCATGAAATGAACCTGGGATGCAAGTCACCCCCTACGCCGTATTCCACCTGCAAACTACAACTATAGGTGAATACTGTATTTGGGCACCTCAGTGCTGGAAAGAAATGGATACCGTACAGCCCAGATGACAGTGGAATGGAATCTAAGCCCTTCATTTTCAGCTGGCTGTGCTATGGTGTTTGTAATGAAAGAGACTGGCTAGACGTGATGACGAGCTGAGCAGGTTCAGTTCTCACTGTGTCTTAGGGGGCTAGCCAGAAACCTCAGCAAGACCTTGTCAATAAAACATTTCCCCTGTAGAAGGATAATAAAAAAACTAAGCCGAAGATATGAGCAAGGAGTTTGCTGTGGTTAGACAGAGAGACAGACAGACGTGGAGGGCTCCATCTGTCTGGCTGTCTCCCATGCCACTGACCGGCGCTGGGTCTAATTCACTGTATCAGCTAGGTGACCATCACTAACTGTACCTTCTTTACTAGATTAGTTGCTGTTAATGATTGAGCTTTTCCATCTAAAAATAAACAATCTGTGTGTGCAGTTGTTTTTCTTTAATAGTAGGTTACAATTTAATGCTAAACTCTTTTGACATCTGATAGACAAACTAGTTTTTTTTAAAAAAACCAACGCACAAAGAAAGTAGGAGGTTACTTTCACATAAGTAGCAACAATCTCTTCCCCGGGAGCTCCAAAGATTGGGTGGATCTCACTATCACTCTCTCCTTAGCTGATTAAGTATTTGAATGCCTACAGGCAGGGATGTGGGATTGTGTAACAGGCAGTTTGTTTGGAGGCGTAAAGGACTAATGGACATTCTGGGCTTTTTAGGCAGCCGGCTAGAATTTGTCATTGTTTTCTTTTAATGATAACTCGGAAGACGGAGAGGATTAATGCAAGAAATGGAAAGAAGTAGCATTTCTCTCTGTTACATTTTCTCACAAAGAGCAAAACATGAAGGACCAGATCCTCAACTGGTGTAAATCTGTCTAGAGTCACTGAAGTCAATGGTTTGCTACTGATTTTTACCAGCTGCCGATCTGGCCCATTACTTTTAGAAAAAATGGGTGTAAGCAGAGTCAGGATGAGCTGTACCCTGACATCTGGTGGTGAATTATGGGAAGTGTGGAAAGAATGTCAGGAATGTGAAGTCTCAAATATTTGCATAGGCACACCCAGTAAGGAGCCTGGGGATGGTTATTTTGACGTTTCTGGGATCCCCAATTTCTTCATTATTGGGGCAGGATAAATAAAGTGTTGCCACCTGATTATGTGAATGAGGAACTACGAGACTGCTTTATAACAGAAATGTCTCAATATAAATTAAATGACACTTGCTAGACAAAGGTCATGGGTTCCAAAACCCAGTGAGTTGAGAGAGGTTGGTGTGTGTATCTGATAGTATGGGTCCCCTTTGAGGGCCTGTAGCACCAATTACACATTCTTCTCTGTCCACTGTTAAAGAATAGAGCTAATTTTGATTCCATTAGGAGTCTGTCTGGAGACTGCTGAGCTGAATTCATGTTGGGCCAATGGTGCACCAGCACCAGGGCTCCCCTACTGAGAGCTGAAATCACTGAGTGCTGTGTTAACTAGTGGGGAAGTCTGAAGACCTATCGTTAAGCGGCTGGCAGAGCAGAGCAGAGCAGTTGCAGCATGTTGGAGCAGCCCATGGAACAGTGAGCAGAGTGAAGTGGTTTGCAGAGGTGGCTGGAGGAGCAGCACAGCTGGTATGGTGGAGCTGGTCGTGGTGAAGGCTGCAACAGAACTTCATGGAGAGGTGGAGCAGTTGGCCCTGGCCCACGTAAGGTGCC
>NC_133785.1:20711130-20809351 GCF_003597395.2 Chelonoidis abingdonii
GGGTGTGGTATGTAAGTGTCCCAGGTCACTGGGTGGGGGCTCGAGCCGGTTATGCATTGTGTTACTGAAACGGAACCCCTGGATACTGAACCCGGCCCTTGTTGCTGCCAACTCAGAGGGGCAGAAGGGTTACATGGGTTTGTGCCTTTTTAATGTTTTTTCTCATTTGTGGTATGTGAATAAGGCCTAACCTATTTTGGTTTTGATGTTTTAAAGACTGTTTTTAATACACTAGACCTTTAGGTCCAGTTTACCCTGTTTTTGATAAGCCTTTATGGACAGATGGGGATCTGGTGGGGTTAGAATATCAGAGACACTAGGAAGTTAAACTTGATTAACTGAGAGAAGTGATTTTTATTCAGACAGTTTAAAATTCTGCCTTTTGTTTTTTATTAACATCTATTTAAATTACACATCTTATAAGCAGTTGGAGTAAAAGATTTTTTAGTTAAAGAGTCAACTGTGTTTGCACCTTCATAGAAAGGTTGAGACTGCTCACACGTTTTGTGTGCTCTGACAAAAGCCAGACCAGACTTGAAATTCCTGATATATTTCTAAGATAAAACCCTAGCAGAAAAAATTGGAAGCAATACTTAAGCCTTCTTTATACATTGTAAAGATGCAAAAGAAAAAGGGGATAGACAGTTGACCCGGGAGAGGAACAAATCCCAATTTTATTCCAAGTCATCATTGCTTCTTTGGAAACCTGTATGTACAGGTATCCATGGGTGGCGGGTGAACCCCAGGCTTGGGGACGCTAGCCCCTGGCCCAGCCTGCCCCTTCTGTCTGAGGCCCCACCCCTCCTGCCGAAGCCTAGAGCCCCCTTCCCCCAGCCCCAGAGCCGTGGGCAGGAGGGTGACACCCCTCCTTCCCCCAGCCCCAGAGCGCAGGCCAGCACTCATTAACCCCAGCCCCATCCTGGGGCCCCAGCCAGGGGGGGAAGAGATCCCGCCCCCCGCAGCACAGCACCGGGAAGTAGGAAGGGGCATGGGGCGGAGCGTGGGCGGGACCACACAAGGCTGTTTGGGGAGCCTCAGCCTTCCCTGGCCTTCAATACCTGCTGCCCCTGCAGGTATGTAGTAGCAGCTGTGAGTATTGTACTTCCAAACACACATGTATGTATCTCTCCCTTCCCCCAGGTCTCTGTGTTCTGCAGCTCAGACTGAACTACAGTAAGGTCGGTGGATCTCAAGGGAAACTGTTAGAAAGTAAAGGTTATTAAAAGGCTTTGTATACAGAGAAGGCGAAAGAACTCGAGTTGCCTTGAGCATGAGTGCTGTGATCTAGATATTGAAGTGTGGCACTTCCATGCCTGGAACAGCAGTGTTTTTACTTTTACGTCTATTAAATCTCTATTTTGGTGGGATTTCTATGCTCTAGAGTAACAAAGAAAGAAAGGATTAAACAGACAAAGGGCTAGACAGCAGCTCCCCGCTGTACCAAAAGGACACAAGCCTAGGAGCATTCTGTTATATATCATGACAATGTGATGTCAAGAAGACTCCATGAAGCCAATGTCATAGTACCCCAGATATGTGAGCTCAGCCTCTTCAGAAATGCTCTACTGCTAGCCATTTGTGTCTGATTCTGCTAGGTAAGTGAAACCGAGAAGAGTTTATCTTGTCAGTCAGAACTGTAGCTATTTGCCTGTTACAAAAGGCCTTTTTAATCCACTGTGGTGAGCCCCTTTAATCCAAATCACTGAAAGACCCCTAAAGCAGGGAGATTGATTTGATCTGTATGATTTAAACGCCTGATTCCAGGATCCTTTCCAGACATCAATTTATATTGTTGAGGCAAAATATTCCTGTAACATAACATAGGTCTCAACATACAGAGCTGAAAGTGAATTGCCAGTAAGACATTCCATATGCTTAAATACTATGTGCTGAAGCCCCATTGGGCAGACTTTGTCTTGCAGCCAGTGTGGGTGTGTTCATCATTCTTTGCTTTCTGACATCACAGTGGTTAAGCTGACATTCATTATTCTGTGCTTGCTCTAGAAGTCACTATAATATTGCTATTAGCTGTTTCAGGTGAGATCAGAACATGGTCAATCCCTTGCCTGCCTCTTCAGACAAACGAAATGCTGGGGAATTTTAGCTCAAACAGGAACTGAAAATGCTCCTCCATTTAAGCTGATGTCATCTCACCTCTAACATTGTAGATGTCGTTCATGTGCTCCACGTGGAAGAAAGGCTGGTCTTGTGGATAGTTAATTATTTATACAAGGTGTCACCCTCTGACAGGAGAGACTGAGAGAGAGATAAAGAGCCTGATCATAGAGCTGGCTGGTGAGGGCACTCAGTTGGGATGTGAAACAGGCAGAACAGGGACCTGAGCCTGGCTTTCCCACATGAGTGCCCGAACCAGCAGGCTATTGACTTTGTGGAGATTAGGGCCTCTGTCTTGTTTTTCATGAAAAATTTGCAGTTTTGTGCTGATGCAAAATGAAAACAGTTTCTAAAACTGCCATTTGTCTCCAAGCAATAGAACTCCGGTTTTCCAGCCAGCCCTAAGCGTGATCTCGGAGGTGCAGATGGTTGGGTTCCCCCACCTCAGACCTAACAGTGTAAGTGAAGGCTCCCTATGCTTTCTGGTGATAATTCCCCCTTCCACTCCCCAGAGAATTAGGAAGAAGTCCGCCTGGCAGGGGAAGCAACATGGTTCATACCCCCCACCTAAGGGTGAGGCAGGGACGCTTGATGGAGCAACTGTTCTGGTCTTTCTATTAGTTCCATTTGTGACTTCCTCTGGCTCCAGCCAAGCCTGTGAGTTTGCCTGACACATGCTGCGGACAAGTGAGTTCATGGAACATTTTTCCAGCCTTCCTCTTTAACCCCAAGCAAGCCATTGCGAGGTGGTGAGAATGGTGTGAAGTCCAGTATCCCTTATATAGCTCTGAAAGGCTGCCTCCAGCTCCCTGATCCAGCGAGGTCTTTACTTCGTTATTTTGGCAACATAGTTTGGCATGTTGATGGGGTCCTGCTGCTGTGTAGAGTGTACAGTGTCCCCTGGGTCCGGGACCAAGGGAGTTCCATGCCTCCCCATCCCCAGAGCAAGTCAGTTAATTAATGTCTCCACTCACCTTCTTCTCAGGCATTACCAGTTGTTCTGTGATCACTGGGATGGTCATTATTATGTGGTCAGTCATAAGGTGGGACATCTTGCTGCTCTTGTATCTTTTCAAGGCTCAGGATCTTTTCCAGGCCACCCCAAATAAGTGACTTCTTATTACAGATCCTACTGAGCGAGCACCCACTAGTACTGTGGGGGGAATCCAGGCCTCTGGGTTCTAGATGCCTGAAGTGTTTCAAGCTCCTAGAGCCTGAACAGAGTCCAGTCACTGCCCCAATCTTGGGGTCCCTAGGCACATTCTTAGGGTGCAGACCTGGCACCCTGTATCGAGAGCTGGAACCTGCTGTCCAGCTGCCTAGCCCCCCTGGATGCAGCACTGGCCCTTGTCTCCCCTGTACTTGAACGCACTTCTCTCCCAGAACTCCACCCCAAAAATGTGAAGTATCTGGTTTCCAGTTTAACTCTTTCCAGACCAGGCAGTAGCTGAAGCAGTCTGTTAGTGCATGCATGTGTGCACATACCACACACACACTCTGCCCAGTCTAACACTTTATGCTCTTTTATATTTAATGGTGGTAAATTATTTTATTGGTAAAGGCTATTTGCAAGCAAACAAGCTCTTTGTTTCTTTGAGGGCTCCCCTGCATATTCCCTGCCCCTATTGACACCTTTCTGTTGGTGAAATCACAATAATCACTGTTATGTCACAGAGGGCGGGGACTCCTGGTGGTGACAAGGGGCCTAGGGAGTAAGCAGAAGAAACAGATGGCTGTAGGCTATGGTTTAAGTGCACAGAGTGCATGTGTGGAAAGGCTGCTCGTCTTTGCTCCCTCCTGATGTTGGTCCTGCTCTGTGTAGGGCCAGTATACCACTGCACTGGATTAGAGCTGACCCGCATCCATAGGTTCAAAAATACAGGCAAGGATTGGTGTAGCACAAGGGCATTCTGGTCACACCTTTCTTCCAGCCACAACCCCAGTTCCCTGCTGCTACTGCAGCGGGGAACGTGAACGATGTAACAGCTACATTGACTCCATGTGACCAAAGAACCCACCTCAAACTGAAGTGATCGTCCCTGGACCAGTCACTCTATTGCTGGGTTCTAAATGCAAATATTTTCACACCTCTCCCCTTAATGCTACTTTGCCCCTAGATACAAGCCCAAGTTTTCAGTTGCTCACTAATTATAGCCAAGGTTTTCAAAAGTGGCTAGTGATATTGGAGGCCCAGCTTGGGACACCGTAAAGGGGTCTTATTTGCAATGGTGAATGCTCAACGCCTATGGAAAATCAGGTCCCCTTTCAGGTGTCAGTCTGGGCACTCAGGTTGGAAGTACCAGAAATTAGTTTGTGCTTTTCTAAATTTTAGTCATGATCTTTTACAAAAATATGCTGTGTGCTTTTAGTGAATCCTTGAGGATGATGCTAGAAAAAATTAATCTTGCTAGTCATCCCACAAAGAGACAGCCTCTTCCAGTTGTGGGAGAGCCACTGGTGAATGAGCTTCGTGAGCTATTGGCCTTTGAATCTCACTCTAAGTATTTCATTTGCAAGGTGGTGATATAGCTTTGAATATATACAGAATAGTGTTGATTCCAGGGTAGGCCCTAAGAGAGGAACAGCACTAAATACATTTATACAGACACGTGTATAACTGATGGAGGGAGTGTTACCAAATAGTTAGTGCGCAAGACTTGAAGTCATAGCTCCTGGATTCTATTCCCAGCTCTGACACTGACTCTGTTATCTTAGGCAAGTCACTTAACCTTTCTGCCTCACTTTATTATCATCATTTTTAGCTAAAACTGTGATAATACCTACCTCATGTCGACAGTCTGAGGCTTCATTGTAAAGAGCTTTGATGAAGATATTTAATGTCTTAAACATACTGTATATATTTAAGGGTGAGAGATCCTTGTGTTTTTATTGATTTCTCTTGTGTTTATTGTTCACTGGTGTTAACTAGGCTAAAACTGGACAAATTAACCAGAGTCGAGTGGTAACTTACCGAAGTACTTTGGCCCATGAGGAAATACTGGGAACCCTGGGCTTGTTCAGACTGAGAGGAGACAGGGTAGCTGTTTACAAATACTGTACATCAGTGGTCGGCAACCTCTGGCAAGCAGCTTGCCAGGGTAAACACCCTGGTGGGCTGGGCCAGTTTGTTTACCTGCCACATTGACAGGTTCAGCCAAGAGCGGCTCCCACTGGCTGCAGTTCACCATCCCAGGCCAATAGGCGCTGCGGGAAGCGGTTTGGGCCTAGGGATGTGCTGGCCGTGGCTTCCTGCTACCCCCATTGGCCTGGGACGGCGAACCATGGCCAGTGGGAGCTGCGATCGGCCAAACCTGCTGATGCAGCAGGTAAACAAACTGGCCCGGCCCGCCAGGGTACTGGCCCGGTCCTCCAGGGTGCTTACCCTGGCTAGCTGCGTGCCAGAGGTTGCTGACCCTTGCTGTACATAGTGGGCTATTCAAAAGAGGTTGCAGATCAAATATTTTCAGTAGCAAAAGAACAGAAAAACTGTTATGAACTTAGGCAGCTGCAGGAAATGGTTAGGATTAATATCAGGGGAAAACTTTATAATTCCAAGAAGAGTCATAGAAATTGGAACAAGCTGTCCAGTCGTGGATTCAGTTCCAACCTCCAGCCATCACTTCGGGATGATGAAATCAATCCTGCTATATGGCACGAGTTGAGACGGACTGTGTGACCTTCTCACAGCTCCTGAGATGGGTCTCGGAATAGAAGGGAATGCTTGTTTGCAGAAGTGGAAGCTTGTATAATACACTGATTGTTCTTTAGATTGTACGTGGCCCTTCAGGGCAGGGTCCATGTCTTCCTCTGTGTCTTCCCAGCATGTTTTAGGCACCACTACAATATAAACAATAATAATCCTCAGTCCCCAGTTGAATGGCAGGAGGAGATCGGAAGAAAACGAATGCTCTGGGTTTTGAACAGTGGAGCCAGATGGTAGCGCACTCCAGCTGATCACAGTCACTTAACAGCTGCCTGAAGGGCAAATTACTATGGCTACAGCCCCAGACACCCAAGGCTTGTGTCACTGCAACGGGAGTGCTCTGATTCCTCTTCGCTCTTCACTTTCTTGAGTAGTCAGCAGTTGTAAGAACTGAACTGCAGTACCTTGCACCATGACCCCTTTGTAAGGAGGAATCCTGTTCCTCCTGGGGGGAAGTGCGGGAATGGAGACATCATGTCCTCCTATCATTACAAGAGCAATCTTGCCTGCGCTGGGCAGGGGGCTCAGGCTGGACAGCTGCACCAGTGGCATGGGCACAGTTGCTCCTATGGATGACAGCACCTGTTTTAACTGGCTGGGGGACTGGTCATGTCCTGCGCTGGCAGATTATCATTGCTGGGTAAGCACTGTGTGCAATCATGGCCTTTTAAAACTCCCACAGGCTCTGAGGGGGATTTCCTACTCTACAGGGTGCAGGATTATTATTAACTTCTCTCTTGCAGGGCTGCAGGATTATTAAAGGGCCAGGACTGTAAGGTTATTTGAAGCCAGAGTAACTCCTATACAAATTAAGTGGGCACAAAATATCCAGCTGAGAACCTGCGAGAATGCGAGTACCCTGAGGTTCCAGCTCTTCCACAAGGCCAGTGGAAAGGTAGGTGGAGCTATCAGTGTTGCACCATTGCCAAGGACTCTTTCTCCCAAGTCAGCAGTCTCTGGTCAACCACTTCCCCCTCCCCATCGCAGGGGAATGGGAAGTTGGTGGCTATAGTTTAGGGAGGGAGAGGAAAACTGAGATGCTGCTCCATGTGGGGTCCATAGGATTAAATGTGTGCTGTGTTCCCTGTTTGCTTTACTCTTGTGCAGAGATATTTGACCAGGAAGAATCATATGTAGCTGACTCCATCTAGGTCCTGTGAGGATGCAAGTCCCTTCTAAAGTTACCTAGTGGCACAACGTGGTGCTCAGGCTGCCACATCTGACACACTCTTGGTTACCAGTCCCAGACAGTCTCTACAGGGCTGCCTTCAAACACAACCACTTTAAATAGCTAAGAATCTGCCCCTGGTTGTACACTGAGCCAAGTGTACGCATGCAGTGCAGACATGTTCATAGCTACCTTCCTCACTATGGAGGTGCCGATTCAATGCATTCCCAGCAAAATGCATGCCCAGCAAGCGTGGATTCAATAAGCATAATCATAGGAATGCCACCATTCTGTATGGCTAATTCATTAAAAACACCAAAAAAACAAACCTCTAGAAATGCATAGCATGTTCCTAGCATTGTGATGCTGTGGAGCTGATAGAGGTCCTGTAGTCACATTATCACAAAGACAGTGGAAGGACCAGACCGAAAAAAAAATCTTCTCATACCTCACTGTTGCATGAAGCATTCCAGCTGCAGTGACAAGCTACTGCTTCCTTCAGTGTTTACATCTATCCTATCCTGTATTGTTCTAACTCCAAACTGGAAACCATTCAAAACTGAGATGTGTGTGTGTGTGTGTGTTTTTGGCACAACACTCCTCTAACCTGTAGACTCTCTATGCTATGTAAATAATATTGGCTACAAGCCACCCTTATGTGATGCCACATAATTAATACTGGTCTCAAAGCACATAGAGAAATCCCAGGGATGTCAGTGGACTCTGTGCTTAGGCAGAAGGTAGCATATAGCCTTGAGGTTGTGACCTAGGAGGCAGCAGATAATACTCAGAAATGCCCATTTACAAAGCACTGTACAAACAGTAGTATCGCCCATATCTTCAACCCCATTGGGTTAGGTCACTAAATATTATGATCTCCATTTTCAAGAAGGAGCAGCTAAGGCGCAGAGATATGAAATGACTTTCCCAAAGGCCACACAGCGAGTCAGTGGCAGAGCTGTATGGAGTAGAGCTCAGTGATACCTGAGTCCTAACACTGTGCTTAATCCATGCTAGACCCTACTACATCTTTAGAAGATGAAAGTCCTGTTGACTTTTATACCACCTAGTGTGGAGGGAGCTCTCCTGACTCATGTGTTTTGATTACAAACCCTTGGACATTTTGAATGGTAGGACGCAGCTTCTGTGCGTGCGTTTGAGTGTAGCAGGCACATGCTAATATTAACTAGGAAGGGACCCAGGAGATGAGATTCACATCTGAATCCAGCTTAGGTTTAGGCTTGTCTTTGGGGGGCTGCATTTAAAAGTGCCCATGGTTCCCCATCAGAAGATTTCTTCCACATCCAAACTGGAAGCTGCAAATATTGTCTCTGATTTGGAACCAAAAACCATAAAGGAGTGGGGATGCAAATCCAAACACACCCCTTTCTTCCAGAAATTCAAAGGTGCTTGGATTCCAGATTTTATCTCCTCCCTGTTATCAGCATTTCAGTGGGCTGTTGGTGGATAATAGTAGCACAGCAGGAAGAGAGGGTGAGTCATAAAATACTTCTGCAGTTAGCAACTGACAGCAGACCCAGAGGGTGGGAGTTTCAAAAGTGCTCAGCTTTGGCCTGGCTCTGCTCCCATTGAAATCAATACTCTACTCCCCTTGACGTCAACATGAGTTTTACCATTGAGTTCAATGGGAGCAGAAAGAGGCCATTGCTGAGCAGTTTTGAAATCTCCAAGATGTACATTATAGACTAACTCCATGATGCAAAGGCTGTGTCTCAAGACTTTTTGCTTGCCGCTGTCTCTGGAGTGGGAGGGTGCTGTTCTGAATGAGAAACTAGTTTGTTTGCCGATTAGTCACCCCTGTTCTTTTCATGATCCTGGAGGATTTTCTGTTCTGTACACTAAGCCTTCTCTTACTTATTACTATTCCTATGAAGCTCAGTAATGCACTTCTTGCTGCTATTGTACTTCTGGACAGCTTACATTTGCTGAAGTATTTAGCCAAGCTGCAGTAAATTCTGGTCTGGCTCCGTTCCTTCCTTGTGGCCTGATTCAAAAGGAGGTGTGCAAAGCTGGGGAGAAGAAAAGGAGATTGTTCATGGCAAAATAATGTCAGTGGCATTTCTCCCATTGCAATTAGAGAAGATGTTTGCGCCAGTGCAGAAGCTTATTCTTTCCCACTCTGGCTTCTTTTTTCTGTTAGATCTTCCCATGCTGTTACGGTCAAACTTTATTCTTCACCCATTACAAGTACAACAATGAACATTGTCAATACCAATGACTAGAGGACCAATGGTGTAGCACAGCAAAGTTCAGGTGCAAAAGGCAATGGCAGGACTTTAGCTGTGGAACACGTGACTGGAGGAGATTAAAGTGAACCCCCATCCAGCAACAAATCCCCCATCAGGCTCTACAGCAGAACAGAAGTAGTTGAACTTCTGAGCAGTGTTTAGGGGTCTCTCCCACTTTGAAGGGATAGCAGGAATATAGCCTTGAAGTGATGGAGATAGGGATAGCCATCATGGGAAGTGAGGTCACAGCATCCCTGCCAGTTAAAGAAGATAAAGGGACCTGGGTATCCATTGCAAACCAGTGAAACACAAAGGGCTGGCATATCCCCATTATGGTTTCTGTTTTTAGTAGGAAGAGAAATGGTGCTGGGCTGGGGTAGAAAGGAATGATCCCCTGGCTTAAAAACCAGTCACCAGTATAACAGAAAAAAAATGGGAGGAACACATTTAAAGGTAAGAGGGTTTAGAATTTTATTGGTTGAAAATGGGCGTTAGCTGCAAAGTTAAGGTCCAGATCTGAATCTCTCCAAAACTCAGCTGTGGGTGTGGAAGAGGTGTTGTCTTAGGTCCGTCTGAGCTAAATCAGAAATGTTGGGTAAGTGTTTCCTAGAGAGAGGCACATGGATGCACACTAACTCTGGGATGACTGACTGCTTGCCAGTCACTGCTGCGTTTCTCATTAATTGAAATCTCCAGGATGCTGACTCTTCCAGATGAGGAAATACTAGAGCATTGACATCACGGCCCCACCTCTTTTTGCTTTGCCTGTCAAGATGCAGAAACATAGGCACACAGCTGAAGCTGTCCTGTACACTGATCAGGAGTTTTTTGAGGGCACCACTGTTTGGCCAAGCTGAGTGGCCCATATGTTTCAGACAAGCCCCAAAGAAGGAAAAAACCCTTGAAGTTGAATTTCTTTCAGACCGACCTCTCCATTATAAGAAGCGAAAACTTTCCATGCTCTATAAAGCCACAGGCCTTTCTTTGTTTACAGGGTCCCCTTGATGCAATGTCACCGAACAGCCTGTAAATCAAAAACACACAATGTGCTTTCATCTCTTAACTCAGTTAGGAACTTATTACTGGGAACTGCAAAATAAACTGGCCTGCAGAGCATCTGCCACTGTTAGCAAAGGTAGGGAGAGAAGAGACAAAGAGAAACTGGGCAAGGGGACAATATACTGAAGGCAGAGAGTAGGGAAAGAAGTTTGGTTTTGCAAAACCAAATTCAAACCAGGTGTACTGTGGAATCAGATCCTCCTTTGGATCAAGGGTTGGATGCGACTGGGTAAATAGTTCTAATTTGGGAATCTCCCTAGGATAGAAATGCTGAAGTTTGGATAGAAAAGAAGGGAAGGGAAGAAAAAATGAAGGGGTGGGAAATGAGGGGAAAAGGAGAGGAACAAGGAGCAGGAATAAAAAAAAATTGGATGGAGAGGGGAAAAAATAAGAGAGATGTTGGAAAATACAGTACTGGTTACTTTAAAACTAAAACAGATAAGTTCAAATCCTGAGATACCTGCTCAGGTCTTACTCGGTCAAAATTCCCACTGAAGTCAATGGCAGTTTTGCCTGTGCAAGTACTGCAACATTTTCCCCGTAGCTTTATAAATACTGACCTGAAAATTGGGCTGCTTCCGAGTTTTGAAAGAAATTCAGCAAGAGCAATCTGATAAAAGATGGCAAGTAGCACATATGTGCCCACAAACCTAGTGGTGGGGACCATACTAATCCTAAATCAATGCTCTCAAGTCTATTCACATGTGGTGCACTGCCGGAAATCACCCCCAGTGCTACCCAGACATTGCCTTCTCCTCCCTCATGGTGTAAAATGGGCAGCTTGCTGAACGCTGGAATTCTGGAGATGTATGTGTATATCTTTGATGATAAATGATGCACTTAAGGTTACAGTCTGAGTGAGCCCACTCGTGGAACAGGGTGGCATTAAGTAGTTTATTATTCTATAGGACTGAGTCATTCAGGGCATACAGAGCCTTTCACCACTAGGTCACAGTTTCAAAACTAGTCTATGTCAGGATTAACTGAAGGTTACTCCGTGACAGCTGGTTGATGGCTTGTGGAAAAAGAAATGTTGGGCTCAGTCCAGTTCCTACTTGGTCAGATGTCAGCATCATAAAATCCCCCATCACAACTGACACTTACTGGCAATTTCAATGGAAAGCCCAAGGACTAAATAAGCCAGTAAGGCTGAACTTCCCTCTTACTCCTAGAGGTAGTCACACACTGGAATGATTGAAGCACATTAACAGGATGGAGTAGGCGAAGACTCTCCACACAACTTCCTATGCAACATTGTTCTGTGCAGACAGAGAGGCCTTCAGTCTTCGGTGGTGCCAGTGTAGCACCTTTCAGGAGCACTGCATTCATTGTGATAAAGCAGGAGGAGGCTAGCAGCTAGCCTCAGTGATAGTCTGTGTATCTGAATTTATGCAGAGCACAATAACCAAAGTAGTCTCAGGACAAATATATTTCACAGGAGATTTATGAAACTTGATTTTCTCTTGGATGTAAAGCGAAGTTCGGATTTGCAATCATGCAAGTTCTGCAATCACACACCTATTTTGCATACACAGTTACAATGACTGCATGCTCAAATCAGGTAATTTAGCATGCAAGTCTAATTTAGCATGCAGGTCTAAGCCACTAAATGTGTATCAGCTATTGGGCACTTACTCTGTCTGAAAATCTGGCCCTGAGGTTTCCACTGGTGAAAATGTGCACACAATAGTAAGATGTAAAAGTCACTGGTTCTGCCATCAAATTCCACATGTCTATTCTATGTAGGTTTTTATACTGCACTTATCACCATAGTACCTGGTGAAAAAATGGTGGATGGCAGAAATGTTTTCAGATTGTTGCTGTATGCAAAATAGCACCATTTTCACATTGAGAATAATTGTTTTCCTCCAGTTAGTATGTGAAAAATAGCAGTTTTCTGCTTTTAATTTCCATGGAGAACAGAAACATGCAAGGAGAAACCCACACAATGAATTGTTTTTCATCAAAACAGGATTTTTTTCCCCACAGCCATTGCAAATTTTAATAGACAACTCTGATAGCATTTAATTATCAGGCACTCCGCCGTACTTGTGAGATGCTTAGATGCAGTAGCATTAATAATAATTTGTTTACAAACTAGAATCACACATGCACCTAACCTTAAGAAAACAAAGTCCAAGAGGAGAAGAAAACGGGCTATCCTAATGCCAAGGGAAGGTGGTAAAGGCCAGGTGTACAACCAAAGAGAAAGAAAAGGGCCAGTTCAGAATCAAAGAGAATTGAAAAGGATAAGACAAAAGCTAAAGGGAAGACAAAAGGGCAAGTCTAAACTCAAAGGAAAGACCGAAATACAATAGGGAGACAGCAGAATAGGAGGCAGAACAATCCTTTGAGCAGGTGCACTGGTTGAGGTAGACTACCCTGTCCTCCATGAAGTACTTGATCTTGTTGGGCTTTCAGTATTAAAATATGGTTGGGGAAGGATGTTTCTGCAGCTGAGAGGGGAGATATGCTGGAAGGCCCTTCAGAGTTAATGGTGTAGGTCCTGTTACCCCCAGAGGTAGTGCTGTCTGTGTTGTTTCCGGGTTCTCTTCAAGAAAGACATGATCTCTGTTGTAGTCACATGGGGGCGCCTCTGTGCTCCCTGTTCCTGTGACGTTTGGTGCTGGAATTTCACTGAGATGAATAAACATGGTAGTGGCAGCCAGTTGCCCTTTCTTGAAGTGAAGATGTATGTTTCCTGAAGGTTGGCTCCGAGTCCTCAGAGGGAGGAAGTGGTATTCCATTCCATGCCACTGCCAACAGGTCTATGGAAAAGATCTGGCGGTGGCTCTTAGAGAGAGCTGTTTATCTTCCCTCCTGGGAGGAGTATTGTCAAGCCAATTCTCAATCCTAAATTGCATTCTAAACGTCACATGACTCCTTAGGAATTCACTACACCCTTCTCGTACAGCCAGTGCTATGCATGGAGGCCAGCAAGAGAATTCAGATCCTCTGCTAGGCTGGGTTAAAGAGTGGGATGTTCTCCTCTGCAGGGCACACCGGCAGGGCTGGATGAAGATGCTTGTGTATGCTTAGGGATGGGGGCTCAAATGATAACCCCATATTGTATGTTGTGCAACTCCCACTGAAGTCAAGTTTGAATTCTGAATGCATCATTGTATCAATGGCACACGTACGAAGTGGGAAATGACAGCCTAGGAAGGAGTGCTGCAGAAGGGGATCTGGAGATTATAGTGGATCACAAGCTAAATACACCTCTACCCCGATATAACGCTGTCCTCGGGAGCCAAAAAATCTTACCGCGTTATAGGTGAAACCGCGTTATAGCGAACTTGCTTTGATCCACCGGAGTGCGCAGCCCCACCTCCCCTGGAGCACTGCTTTACCGCGTTATATCCGAATTTGTGTTATATCAGGGTAGAGATGTATGTGTCAACAGTGTAACACTGTTGCAAAAAAAAAAAAAGGAAATAATTCTGGGAGGTATTAGCAAGAGTGTTGTAAGCAAGATACAAGAAGTAATTCTTCTGCTCTACTCCTCAGTGATAAGGCCTCAGCTGGAGTACTGTGTCCAGTTCCGGGGGGAGATATTTCAGGAAAGATATGGACAAATTGGAGAGAGTCCAGAGAAGAGCAACAAAAATGATTAAAAGTCTGGAAAACATGACCTCTCAGGGAAGATTGAAAAAACTGGGTTTGTTTAGTCTGGAAAAGAGAAGACTGAGAGGGGACATGATAACAGTTTTCAAGTACATAAAAGGTTGTTACAAGGAGGAGGGTGAAAAATTGTTCTCCTTAACCTCTGAAGATAGGACAAGCAGCAATGGCTTAAATTGCAGCAAGGGAGGTTTAGGCTGGACATTAGGAATAAAGTTCCTAACTGTCAGGGTAGTTAAGCTTTGGAATAAATTGCCTAAGGAGGTTGTGGAATCTCCATTATTGGAGATTTTTAAGAACAGGTTAGACAAACACCTGTCAGGAATGGTCCAGTTATTACATAGTCCTGCCTTGAGTGCAGAGGGCTGGGCTAAATGCCCTATTCAGGTCTCTTCCAATCCTAGACTATGATTATGCTTATTGGAACAGAATGAATGAGCTGAATTTTTGGGACTTCTGGTCCAGCAACTGGCTTTTAAAAAATAACAGAACTAAAACCAAAACAAAGGCTAAGAATTATAACCTGATTCAAAGGCAAAAGCATAATCTGAGGTGACTTGTTCGAATATAGTGCTCAGTGTGGATAGCTAAACATATCATGTATTTTGTTTACTCGTCTATAGCAGTGGTTCTCAACCAGGGGCCCGAGGCCTCCTGGGTAGCCATGAGCAGGTTTCAGGGGGTCCACCAAGCAGGACCAGTGTTAGACTGGCTGGGGCCCAGGGCAGAAAGCCAAAGTACCACTGCATGGGGCTGAAGCATGGAGCTCTGAGTGTGCCACCTGGGGCTGAAGCAGAAGCTTGAGCAATGTAGCTTCCCAGTACCCCCCGTGGCCTGGGGCTGTAGGCAGTTGTCCTGCTTGCTACCCCTTAATGCCGGCCTGGCTTTTATATGCAGAAAACCAGGTTTTTTTGGGCCCAGGTGGGCTGTGGAGTTTTCATAGCATGTTTGGGAGTGGGGACCTCAGAAAGGCAAAGGATGAGAACCCCTGGTCTATAGTTCTGGTGCCACAGTGTTCTCCTTCTTTAAACATGTTTAAGAGGAGACGCTGTCTGAAAACATCTCAGATCAATAACAGGAGTTGTGAGAACAAACAGATTCCCCAGATCTGAACAGCTCCCGATCTTCAGGGAAGGTTGGATCGGGATTTGGATTTTGTAGCTGGATGGTATCTCTGGGTGAACAAAAACCTTGGATCTCCTCAGCCACTACAGTGATGAGCATGATGTTAATCCTTAGGTAGAGAGAGCACTCGTGAACTTTGGAGAAATTCAGACCTGTGACCAAACTCTCTGTCTTGGTCCTGCCATAAATAGATTTAAGATGTCACAGGGGTTGATAGATTAGGAAAGATTAGCCAACAGATGGCCTCTCAGCAAGAGTTGGCAGACAAAAGTAAATCTGTGGAAGTGGAGCTGTTCCAGTATGACTGTGGTGAAACACAAACCATGAAACATCTGCTGGTCTGCCAGCTCCTGGACAAATCATGAAAGATCTTGCCACGGCTACAGCCATAGCATGTGTTGAACACTGGACAAACCTATGATTACAGTGAAAGGACACAAGAAGAGGAAGCTAACAGGGACCTGCTATGTATGTAAGAGCTTGTCAAAAAGTTGATTACTATTCACAGAAAATTTAGAATAAAGAGCCTTTATTTAAAAAAAATCATTACGATTTTTCAGGTTTTTTTAATTTTTTTTTTAACAAAACTTTTTTTAACTAAAGAGCTAACAGAAAAGGTTTTCTTCCACTGAAAACTGAAATTTTTTACAGAAAACTTTGTTTTGTTTTGTTTGTTTAAAAGAAAATGGAAAATTGGGAACAAAATAATTTTTATAAAATGTTCATTTTGGTCAGAAATACATTTTTCATTAAAAAATGTTATGATGAAAGAATGTTGACCAGGTCTGCCATCTGTACAAAGATCAATTACATATTTGTATTTGTAAAAAACCTGTCTGGTCATAACTACATCTGTTTGACAATTTTTGATGAAACTTCAAAACAATAAAATGTGACTGGTTTCATGTTTTGTTAGAAATTCAAAACTCAGGAATGTGCATTGGAAGGGTCCTGAGGATTACAAACCATTCAATGACCAATAGGGTTCAGCTTCAGGTGAACTTGAGGTCAAGTTTTAGGGTGAACTAGGGCTGCTTTAGGGTTTTATGGATAGCTTGGTGGTTTTAGAGGCTTTTAGCTAAGGTTCACTTGAACCAAAACTTGAGTGAAATTAAAGGGCCATGAAGCCCAGACAGAGCAAACAAAGAAAAAATTTGCATGATCATCTGCAAACAGAAGCTGTCATGTTTCATATAATGTTAGCCAAATCCATAGATGTACTTAAGCCTCAAAAATTGGATCCAGGTTTCAAATAACCCAAAGTTCTGAACCATGGATTTGTCTCAGGCTTACTTTAGTCCAAACACAACATGAGACTAAGAATGTTGTATATTATTGCTCCAGAATGGAATAACTACTGGCAGGTCTTCATAGAAGGCCTGAGGAATAACACTATGAGAGACAAAAGACTTGTCTTCACAACCCCGCTACATTGGTGCAGCTGCATCAATTGAGCTGCGCAAATGTAGCACGTCTGGTGAAGACGCGCTATGTTGATGGAAGAGAGTCTCCTGCCAATACAGTGTGGTGTAGATGGAACTTTAAGTCAATATAATTTACATCACTGGTGTTTTTTTCACACTCCTGAGTGATGTAAGTCACATCAATTTAAGCAGTAATGTAGACAAGCCCAAAGTGAGAAATAGGTGTAGAAACACAGATCTGATCTGTGTCATTTTAGTGAATGAACAAAGTCAGAAACAAGCTAGACAGTTTGAGTTTCTCCAGCTGTGTGCTCCATTCATGTAACCCTTGCAAACAAAATAGCTTAGAACTAAGACTGTTTTTTCCCCTAAATAAATAAAAATTGTGAATTCCACATGCATAAAGAACACCTTATTATAAAAACAAGAACATCTTGGTCATCTGAAAACTAAGGCTGGAAGGAATCCAACCCACTCAATGCCTCTCCTGCAGAGTATGCCACTGTTATAATGTAACGTGTTTTGGAAATAATAACTCTTGATTAACAGTGTTCAGTGGGGTGGAAGGAAAAGTAATTAGAAAATGTTTTAAAGCTCCATATGAATATAATCCGTGGGCAGTGATTTTAAGCAACCTGTCAGCCTTAGAAATATCAAAAGATGACTCATGCACTGATGACATAAAGGATAGTGCTTGGTAGTACTGCTGGAGTTTAGCAGTAGTTGCTATTTCTTCAATAAACACAGTAGTTTCAGGGCTTTGTAATTTTGCTTTTTAAAATGAGCTTAAATTAATGAAGCCGTTATTTAGAGTGAGCTCCTCAGAAGGTGTAAATCAACATATATCCAGGGAAGTCAATGGTCTCATTTACACCTGCTGAGGATCGGCACAGAACTGATAGGCTGGGATTTTTCAAAAGCTCTCAGCATTGACCCAACTCTGCCAATGGAGTTTGTTCCATTGAATTAATGGAAACAGAGGCAGGTCAGTGCTACTTATCTCTTCAGAAAAATTCCCCTGGGCACATCTCCTCCCAGATTTTGAACTAAGACTTTGGAACTTTTCCCCAAAGAAGCCATCCCAGCATTTCTAGTCAATTCAGCCCATGCTGCGAGAGTATGTGTGGAGCTTAGGGAGCTCTGAGAAGATGCTTATGCAGATCTCCAAGTTATGTACCTCAGTAGTGAATCTTAGGACCAAAGCCAGTTCTAATTCCCCATCCACAGAGCTACCCCCAGCAGCAGAACTGACTTCTCCTCAGCTGCACAGGTTGGGCACAGAGACAGGAGGGTACAGATTAGGCCTTTAATAGTGCAATTTAAGGAGCTTGGCATGACACAGTATTTGTGAGTGCAATTTCTTTTAACCTTTTTTGTGTGGATTAAGCAACTTCTGGCTCTCATAAAAAATATTATACCACCATGTTACTATGTAGCAGGAGCAAAAAATACAGCTATAAACATAAAACTAATTTACAGTGAGTGCCTGACTGACTGAATCATGCACAGCAGCACAACAAAGAAACATTTAAAGAGACGTCTGGGGAGTGGGGAACGCTCTTATAATGAAATAACTTTAGAAGATGGGACAAAGTTGGAATCTTTATGACTGGCTGCCAGTGACATCATGACCATCTCAACAATGCCAAATTAAAGGGCTGATCCTAAGAGATGCTGAGCACCAGCAACTGCAGGTCTTTAATGTGTATATCCTGATTTTCATTTAGTTTTATTCATACATCCCATTCCACAATGGCAGCCAGGTAATGCTTGGGTGTTTCTAGTCACTCAGCCTATGGTTTCATGTTTTAGCTGTTACATCACCTAAGATGTGCTATAATTGCTCTGAAATGCATTGCCTGCAGTTTCTGCTTACATTCACTGAACATTCTCTAGTCCAGTTGAACCCCAACCATGTTGGTCATCACCTTTTGGTCCAGTGGAGAACATAGACAGTGCACGTGGTAGTACCGAATAATATGTAATCTTGACCTATTTCTATTTCTTATCTTTTTCTTTTAAGTAGGTAATTGTTTACGGAAGGCTTTGCAAATAGAGATCTGTCTCTTTAATTACAATCAGAATTTAAATACTTTTGCAGCTGAAAAAGCGAAGTTGTTTTCAAGTGTATAATAAATACAATTGGCGTTTTTTTTTCATGGGGAATGGCCTGGAGGGATCATAAAACGATGATTCTGTGAGCTGTATTCAAACAAAGCCCGATAATCTCCTTGTTTATAATATCTAGATGACAATAGTACCACATCTTGCAGCATGGTAAACTTAGCAAGTGATTACCTGATCATGCATGCTACCAGTTTTGTGTTATATGAGACAAAAATCTTAAAGTCATGGCTAAAGTTCTCCAATCTGATTTCACTGTTAAATGCTGAAATAGAAGTTTAGTTTCTTTTTAAAGGCAGAGGAATGCAGTTACACTGAGGGCTCAAGAAGCTGGACAAGGAGCATGCTGCCTTTAGCCAGACATGCCTGCAGGGATACAGCTTTTCCATGCCATGTCTGCCAGAGATTGTCCTTCCTCTGAACCAAGGGTGGCTTCAAAGCATTGAAAAATACCCATGGGTAACTAGACTGAAGGCAGTTGCAATTCCCTTGTTGCTATTAGTTTCTCCAGACCAAATCTACAGTCCTTAATGTAGCGGGTCTCATTGTCTTCTAAGAGAGATGTGTTTGAACCTTACACACTGGTGAACTCAGGAGAAACTCCACTGAAGGAGGAAGGACAGTCTTGTGGTTAAGGCACTTGGCTGGTATTCAGAAGATCTGAATAACTTCTGGGACTGTACCACCAGCTTTCTGTGGGGCAAGTTAGGTAATCTTTCAATGCCCCACGTGACAGCCTCCTGTGTGACCCTTTCTCCAATCCTTTGTCTTGTCTGTTTAAATTGTAAGCTATGCATGGCACAGTCTGGCTCATTCTATGTGTTTGTGTAGCCCACAAGCCAATATATCACATGTCACCATCTGTTCCTAATCCACAGAGGATATTGGCCTGTTTAGCTCCTAGCTCGACAGGCTGGCTCTTTAGCTTAGGCTACAGAGATTCGGGCTTTTGGCTCTGGGGGTTCATGGTTCAATCCTGGGATTTGCCAAGATGGCTGTCTACACATTTGAAATGTCACATTTGAAAAGAGCTTTGCAAAATAGGGCCCTGATGTTGGCTGAGGCCTATAATAGGTGCTACTGTAGTACAGATATATAATAATAGAAGAAGAGGAAAATGAGGCCTGGAGTAAGGGTTCCAGGAGTTGTCCCTCTGTGTACAGGATATGGGGGTGGGGAGCCAAGAGGCTAGGTTCAATATGGAATGGTGCAGCAATCTACCACATTAATGGGTATTTTTACAGGATCCTTTTATTTTTTCCCTGTTACTGTTTTATTTTAATCTGCTCCTGACTATTTCAAACATCAGCTCATCCCCTATCCCCCACTCCACCCCCTGATAGGCAATGCTTTTTATATTTGCTCTCTCAGGCTTACCATTCGACAGAGCAGAACGCTGGTGTTAGCTTTCTCACAGGGAGTGACTCAGTGAGAGATTTGTGTATGGACAGGAGCCCAGGGAAGAAAATATGCTGCCAATGTACCATTTAGCATGGTGCCACATTCTTCCCAAACACTGTAACTTTCCTCTTGTGAAAGCTGCTGGGTGCCAGGGAGGAATGCACTGAATGAGGGAAGAAAGTGTCAGCAGATCCATATCTAGAAACTGAAGTGATGTGTATATGATTGCTACTGGCAGTAGGAAAGTATTTCTCCAGAGGACAAAAAAAGGGTCTCTACTGTTGTCTGGCAATTGTTCTCATCACACCTGTTACATGGTCTACCACTCTTGTTTCATGCCAGAGCCCATTTTTCCCCCCGCGTGCACTTGTTCAGTGTCCTAGAGGTCTTTCGGTATGATGGAAGGATGGAGGAATTAACCAATGGAGGAAGAGATTGGAGGCAAGCGTGACTTTCACACACAGAAATGAATACAGCAGGCCTATCTTACTGCCAAGGTCTTCTCTGTGTCATAAATTGCTATGGTTTTGCACATTACTTGTTCATCAATGGGAGTCCTGTGGACAGAATGAAAGCAGAGTGGAGATTCATAGTGCAGATAAAAGATCTTCAGGACTGATCAGGAGGAGAGTTTTCTCCTTAGAATTAGGTTAGATGCAGCTTCTTACACGTAATGCACTGACTGGTCTGTGCCTTCGGCAGAATGGAATGACAGACTTGCCCAAGGATGGGGATCATGTTGTCTTCTAATTGCTGTGACCCACATATGATACAGGACCTCATTCTGGGGATTGATCCTGCTTTGAGCAGGGGGTTGGACTAGATGACCTCCTGAGATCCCTTCCAACCCTGATATTCTATGAACCCCACTACTACAGTAACAGAGATCGTTTAACTCAGGGGATCTCAAACTGGGGGTCGGGATCTCTCAGGGCATTGCAAGGTTATTACGTGGGGGGTCGTGAGCTGTCAGCCCCCACCCTTGACCCCGCTTTGCATCCAGCATTTATGATGGTGTTAAATATATTTAAAAGTGTTTTTAATTTATAAAGGGGGGTCACACTCAGAGGCTTGCTATGTGAAAGGGGTCACCAGTACAAAAGTTTGAGAATCACTGGTCTAGTTCAACTGGTAGAGGCCCATATATGTACTGCAGAAAGGGATCTGGGAGTCATAGTGGACCACAAGCTAAATATGAGTCAACAGTGTAACGCTGTTGCAAAAAAAGGGAACATCATTCTGGGATGTATTAGTAGGAGTATTGTAAGCAAGACACAAGAAGTAATTCTTTTGCTCTACTCCGCACTGATTAGGTCTCAACTGCAGTATTGTGTCCAGTTCTGGGCACCACATTTCAGGAAAGATGTGGACAAATAGGAGAAAACCTGGAGAAGAACAAAAAAAATGATTAAAGGTCTAGAAAAGTGACCTATGAGGGAAGATGGAAAAAACTGGGTTTGTTTAGTCTGGAGAAGAGAAGACTGAGAAGGAACATAACAGTTTTCAAGTACATAAAAGGTTGTTTTTCTTAACCTCTCAGGACAGGACAAGAAGCAATGGGCTTAAATTGCAACAAGGGAGGTTTAGGTTGGACATTAGGAAAAAATTCCCAACTGTCAGGGTGGTTAAGCACTGGAATAAATTTCCTAGGGAGGCTGTGGAATCTCATAATCTGGAGATTTTTAAGAGCAGGTTAGACAAACACCTGCCAGGAATGGTCTAGATAATTAGTCCTGACACAAGTACAGGGAACTGGACTAGATGACCTCTCAAGGTCCCTTCCAGTCCTATGATTCTATGATTTGTATAGCTAAAAGACCTGACTTTTATTTGTGTTGAGGTCCCTTTAGACCTCTCTGGCAGGTAAAGGACCCTTAGCATGGGTGTAAGGGTAATTTACAAGGCCCTTACTTCTATCCTCAGTGTTGCATGTTCATGACATAGCTGATGTCTATGAAATCTGTACTTGTGGAGCCCAATGATTCAACACAGTGCCACCAACTGCTGTTATGCTGAGCCCGCCTTGAGGTGCATTCAGTTGCATAGATAAATGCCTCTGATGGACATTGACTATCCATAGAGTAAGGTGCCATTCAGCATAAGTAGGGATCAAAATCAGGCCCTTGGTATTTGTTAGCCAGGCATAATGTTCTCTTGATGTTCATGATGGGGACCATCACATAAAGCTTCAGCAGGATTTCAGACTGAAATATTAATAAAGAAGAACTCATGGCACCAAGCTGACAGAATTTGTTCTCAGCCTGTGCAAGTGAGACGAAAAAAATAAAGACTGAGACAAGAGGTTGAAATCCAGTTAACTCTCTGGGGGAGAAAAAGATATAAACAGAAAGTCATGTGTCAAAGGGGTTCTGAGTTTTACATGTGAGCTCCATAGATGCCAAGGCTGGAAGGGACCATTGAGATCATCAGGTCTGATCTCCTCTATAATACACACTCTAGAACTTCCCCAAAGTAATTCCTAGGGCATATCTTTTGGAAAAAACATCCAGTCTTGTTTTAAAATTTGTCAGTGATGGAGAATCCGCCACGATCTTTGATAAATTGTTCCAGTGGTGAATACTTTCACTGTGAAAAATGTACACTTTATTTCCAGTCTGAATTTGTCTAGCTTCAACTTCCAGCCGTTGGATTATGTTTGCCCTTTCTCTGTCAGACTGAAGAGCCCATTATTAAATATTTCTTACTGATGTAAGTACTTATAGACTGTAATGAAGTCACCCCTGAATATTCTCTTTGTTAAGCTAAATAGACCGAGCTCCTTGTGTCTATTCCTAGCTCTGCCACAAGCTTGTTGTTAGACCTTGGGCAAATCAGTGAACCTCCGCTCACCTATTATGACACAGGATGTGGTAATAGTCACCTGCCTTGCTCAGGGTGTTGAAGCTTCAAGTGTTGCAGGTGTGAAGGGATGGCGGCACAATAGAAGGGCATAAATATCAGACCTTGGGGCACAAACACTTGGTTCCAGTTAGATTTAAAACAAACATAATAATACCATATACTCTGCTGTGTCGAGCAAAGACAAGGCACAGCAGAAGGAAAGGCTTTGTTAGGGAACTGATTTTAGTTCCTAGCCCTGGTGCCAGGTGTATCCTGGCCCCAGCAGAACTTAAAGCAACTTGGGGACTTCTCTGAACTCCACAAACTGATAACGCTGTCTGCCAGCTGGAGATGGTCCAGCCATTCTGTCTCACCGTCCTGACCACAATGTGGGAGCTGCAGTGGTGGAGATGGAAGAGTCATCTTCACTGGCTTTAAACCTGTTGGAAACCCTAAGCATAGGAATCCCCAGCAGTGAAGACACAGCCAGCGTATCTTCCTTGGGAGTTACCAGAACAGCACAAAGTGAGCAGGCTGGAAACCAGGATGTGGCTCAAAGAACAAGTTAATAAGTAAGAACCCTGAGTTCATCTCCTCAGTGCTGAATAGATCCACTGAAATGCAGCAAGTGGGCTACTGAACAAGAGCAGCTTGTCATGTGTTTAATGAAGTTGCGAAACTCCTCAGAGATACCAGAGCACCATGACACCAAAGCATAAGAAACCAGGATTCCAAAGCTCCAACTTATTCCTGGGATGAAGAAACACAGACTGAGTTTTTGAAGTTGGTTGAGGTAACCTTAACTTTTTTCTGCCTGGCTCCCAGTGCCTCATTGGCTTAAGATGCCTTTAAGTGAAACTCTTCAGTTTCACTGTTACGGAAATATTGTTCCATTCTATTTTTAGAAAACTTAACATTACATGAATAAGCCAAAACTCACTGGGCTCAGGGAGTTCCAATTGGCTTTGGAGCTCTGGCAGAAATAGATGTAGGCTTGCCATCCCTGATCGTCAATTACCAAGTCAAACATATTTCTGTCTTTTCCTGGAAATCTTATGATTTTGGAATTCTGTGCGGATAGATTTGGCTGTCAGACATAACTGGGATGATCCAATCTTAGAAGCTTGGATCAGGAAAAATTGTTAAGAAATATAATTTCATTAGTCGAGGTTTTTTCTGGTAACCATAAACAATATGGTTCTTGGAATGATTTTCCTGAGTTCTCTAAGAGCCAGTAATTGCTGAGATATCCAGTCCCAGTCCGTGAGGAGAACGGAGGGTGACTGTAAGCTCCAGGAAAGGGGATGACTTGAATAACAGGAGTAAAGGGATGAAAATGGGCAAAAGGAATAAGCTGAATCTCAGGAAATATTTTCTAATCACTAGATCTACTAGACTATGCAATAATCTCCCAAAACCTATGGTGGAAGCCCTGTTGCTTAAGGCATTGAAAACAAACTGAACAAAGTATTGGAGAATAGAATGATCCTGCACTGAATCTGGATGGACTAGATGAACTAATATGTTTTCTTCCGTTTATAAAAGATCATAATTCCATGTACCTGCAAGTATTCAACACAATCTTTATCCATTTGGCAAAGCCCTGAGCTTAGTGTGGCATCTATCAGTTAGGGTCCTTTAAACCATGACCTTCTGACCCCTAGGGTCCTGGTTAGTTTCTCAGCTTCAGGAATGTCTAGATCTCACACAGACGTGGTGATCCTAACCGCCTCATGGTGGATTCTGCTAATTCTACACTATATTCTGACGACCAATGTGCCAGTTTCTGTGTGGTGAAAATACCCCAATGGGCACATTCACAAAAAATGAACTGAACACATGAGTAACCAAATTAAACTATGTGCCTGAATTAAAGCAGACGATGAGCCTTTCAAACCTCCACGTCCCACCTCCACAACATGCACAAACCCAACACATAACCACAACAGTAGCCTAGCCCTGCATGATATCCCCAATGTACTTTAGTGGATGTTGATCAGGGAGAGAAATCTAGAGAGACAAACCCACCCTACAGAAGGACCGGCTTCCCATCTTCTCCAGACCATGTCTTGGGATGTACCTCTGTCCTAGTCCTCCCAAATTTCACTTCCATTTTGTCATGAGGTGAGAAGGGGTTCTTCAGGAATGCAGGCTCTCAATTATTTAAGGCTTTAGTTCAGGGGTGGCCAACCTTTGGCACTGGAGCCACATGTGGCTCTTCAGAGGTTAATATACATCTCCTTGTGCCAGATCTGGGGCTGGAGCTATATGGGCCAACCTTCCAATATGCTACAGGGTGCTCACTGTTCAACCACTGGCTCTGCCCCAAGCCCAGGCCCCACTCCACTCCTTCCTGCAAGGCCCCCATCCCTTCTCCTGAGTCTTCCGTGCCTTTGGTCCTCTTCCTCCCCCAACCCTGAGCCTCCTGCACACCACAAAACAGCTGATCATAGTGGGCGGGAGGCACAGGGATGGAAGGTTAGGCGCTGATTGGCGGTGCTGCTGGTGGGTAGGAGACACTGGGAGTGGGGGGAAGCTTATGGGGGGCTGCTGATGTGTTACTGTGACTTGTCAGCAATGAACACTGGTAAATTCTGGCTCTTCCTCAGGCTCAGGTTGGCCAACCCTGCTCTAGTTACTAAATGTAAGATCTTGAAGTGCATTGACGAAGACCTTGATGAACATACAATGCATAAAATAGGCAGGGCATGCAGGGAGGATCCTGAGTTGGGGCCCTCTCCCTTGCTCACCAGCTGAATGGCATGTACAGCATGGCAGTTATATTTATACTACACCAGTGTAAATAGCATTTTCAAATGAGTTTTAGTGGTTAAGCCAAAAGCCTTTAGAAAACAAAACCCCAAGTGTTTAGAAATGTCCCCTCATGTATCTGAAATCTGCTATCAGTCACTTTAAGCCATGGCTGTAAGAAAACCCCAGTGGATGTAATACTAATGGACAGCTTAATGCCAGCATCCCAGACTGCTGATGCCCCTTAATGAACTTTGCTGACCCAAATCAGCAGTGCTTAGGGTGCTCCATGTTCTAATAAGGATGAAGAGAGGTGTCAAGACTGCCATAAAATCACTTCATCTTTGGCAGCTCCTGGAAAGGGTATTAGTGAGAGCACTCCCCTTATTACCCAGCACTGAGCTCACTGGAGACAGGAGATGGGGTCAGAGCAGGCACAGAACTGTGATGGGAGGCAAAGGACCATTTAGATCAGTGCACAACAATTCTGCCTAAAGTGAGCATGAGCCTTCCTAGAAAGTGAAGTGGAAGCCGATACAACCCTTGGATAATGGTGCTACTTGCCCAGCTAGTGCAGGATGGGACACCACACAAAATCACTGCTAGGCTACTCTCTAAACAGTTTCTGATGCCCAATAAGCAGCAGTCACAAACCATAGCTCCTGGGGATCTCTCCTGACCTAACCACGCTACACAGATGTGTAACAACAATGGGCAGCCTACCTGACAGTGTCATGGGTTGCATCATGCTCACCAGTCTGCTAGTCCATAGGCCCATCTGCACTGAGATAGGAAAATTGTGAAGCATCCATGACCAGGTTTCCATTGCAATGCCCATGCAGTGGTTCTGAACATGTGTTTGTTGGCAGAACATGCAGCAAAGAACTGTCCCCTCCCACCTCATCGCACCTCTGCTATCTATAATCATCTTCACCTTTTCAGGAACATACCAGCTCTTGGCATATCAGCTATTCATTGTGAAGTTCCCATCACTGTATGGGTTGAGCACAACCTACTTGAGATGAGCCATTCTGGGTGGTATTTGTTACAACTTGAGCCTCTTCCCTTTCCAGTATAATATGCATCAGAATGAACAACCTTGCCTATGGAAGCAATGTTCTCATCTTCCTTTGCAGAGCTTTGCCTTGCCTGTATTCTCTCTTTCAAACTAATTCACACTTTCTCACATTTTAAAACTCCTACAAGCAGGATATTTTCCTGGAAATGTTATGATTTTGGGAATTTCTATAAATAGATCTGGGTCTTGGGTGGGGCCAAGGATGTGAGAGTGCAGATCTGGTTTCACAAAAACTTGGATCATGCTGAATTGGGAAGAATGATCTGATTGAATAAGCAATGTTTGTGTAACCAACATGATTCTGGCAGCGATTTTCTTAAGTTCTCCAAATTCAGTGCGCAGCACAAGTAGATGCTGAAATAACCAGACTTGTCCTGTGAGGAGAAATGCAGACAGTATTGATAAAGATGAGAAAGGAATAGTTTAGGGGCTATAATGAGGAGCAATGGGATGAATGTGAGCGGAATCACAGGAAGGGTTCCCTAGAGCTGAGACTTGTTAGGTTGTGGAATAGCCTCTTGAGGGAAGTGACGGGTTGTTTGTTTCCAGAGACGGTTAACACTGAACTGTACAGGGCAATGCAGAATAGACCTGATTCTGCATTGACAAAAGGAGATGGAATGAATGATACAATATATCTTCTCTGTATCACATAGCAGACTATAGAACTTCCTTAAGGGCCTTAATCATCTCCCACTGAAGTCAATAGGAGTCTTTCCATTTGTTTCATTGGAGTTGGATCTGGCACTAAGTTAGAGGGGGGTTTAAGTCAATGGCCCTATACCAAAATATCCCTGAATTTTCATACGTTCTAAGTCCAAATCTCAAATTTTACAGTTTGGGCCCATCTTTATCTTATATCCAACCAAGGAGACATGATTAAACATAGAAATCCCTAGGCCATGAGTTCTGTACTGATGCTCCTTGCGTAATATGGTAACAACCCATTAAACAGAGATCTGATGACTATATTACTGTATGACATCTCTTTAATCAAAATCTCACTGTTGTAATGATTATTGTTTTGTTTCTGATCTTTATGTGTCAAGGATTTGTAAACCTCTTAAAATTTCCTAAGTAAATAAATAGTAGGAAAATAATCCCCATTCTGAATCAAAGCCAGGGTCCATCCAGTCCTGTGCCCTGTCTCTACCAGTGGCTACTACCAAGTATTTCCTTTATCATCTTTATATTTGCTGCCTTTCAATTTCCTTGCCTGTCCCTTTGTACTATGACAGAGATAAATAAGAGTGATTGCTTTTCTATACCATTCATGACTTTATATAATTCTATCATGTCTCTTCTCTAAACTAAATAGCCCCACTCTTTTTCAACCTCCCCTCAGACAGGTGTCTCGTTGCACCTCTGATCACTTTCATTGCTCATTTCTGCTGTAGGGTTCCCAGAACTGAACATAGTATTCCAGTCAGAGAAAGCCTTTGATTCATGGTAAGAGCCTGACTTCTTTGTTCCTTCTCGCTAACACAGTGATGAATTGGACATGATTGCTGGAGAAAATGGAACCCAGGCAAGTGCCAGCAGATGCAGCAGCTTAGACCAACTTTGCATTTACTGGGCTAAATTTGTATCCATATAGGTTCTCTGGGGCAAATTCAGTCTTGAAAGAACTCCACTGAAGTTGTCGAAGTCATACTGTGTATGAATTTGGCCTCTGGATCTGGATCATTCTGTAGCTGGCGAAGTGTTTTATGTTTTCTTAGGCTTTACAATGCATGTCATGCCACATCCTTGGAGAGATACAGATATGAAAGAGAAGAATGAAGATTGCCCAGGTGTGGCCACTTGTTTGACCAGACTTTACCCCTTCATTTTCCTGCCTCATGGTTTTTGTAGAGACGGAGCTCTTCTTTTTTGACATGCATGTAGGGGAGTCATGCAGGTACTTCACACAGGGATGGTAGATGCATACCTGTTAGTTATTCAGTGTGGAGTGAGCACAAAAGAGAAAGAAAGATGTAATTACCTGATAGTTCTGAGCTGTTGAAGTAGATAATGAGGGGTGCTGATGCCATGTATTATATTTATTTATTTTTAGCATGTAAGATACTGCCAGGTTTTAAGCTGTATAAGTGAAGCCAGTAACTAGCCCAATTTTTCAGTTGCTAGGATCTCTCTTCCCCTCCGCCCCCCAACTTTCTTCCTTCCAACAATGGATGGTTACCCCAATCCATATGCTATAGTTTCAGCAAGGAGATCATCCATGAAACCTTCAGTTTGCTTCTAAAACCATATTCTGGCTAGCAAGGATCCTTCCCTCTTCTTCCCACACCTTGCAACCCTTAACCACAGGCTATGACTGCATAATTGAAATCCCTGTGTTCTCCTGACGGCAAGGACTGTATTCTGTTAATTCCCTTGGGACAGTAACCACTCCCAAGAGGGCAGATTTGCTGGATTACAGCCAGCAGAATTTTGCCCAGTGTTTTGCTTTGTTAGGGGAAAAGCTCCAGGAGGGCTTCTTGCTGTTACTTAAAAATTAAATCAAGCATAATATGTGAGCTGGTCCTCAGCTGATGTAAATCGGCATAGCCTTGTGGAAGTCCATGGATCTATGCCCACTGACACCAAATGAGGATCTGGCCCATCTCTTTTAACTGGTTTCAATTTGTTGTGTTTTCACTCTTGAGATTTACAAACTAGATTAAAATAAGCATCATCCAGGTTTTCAGGAATCAAATATCTTTTTTTCTGTCTAGCTATATATCGACGGCTGCTTCCTATGCTTCTGCATTGCTGAGAGCCCTGGATTTTGCTGCTTTCTGTATCAGTGGAACTGGAGTCAGTGGGCCCATTTTCCCTGGAGGGGCTGTTATTGGTGGCACGCCATGGAAACAGGCAATATGAGGAATCAGGCTGGAAGCAGCTCAGCCCCATGGACAGAGCAGTGCACAGGATCGAATTAAGGCCATGTCTGCACTATCACTTATGTCAACAAAACGCATGTTACTCAGGGGCATGAAAAAAAGACACCACCCGAGCAACATAAGTTACACCAGAATAAGTGGTAGTGTACACAGTGCTATGTCAGCGGGAGAGCTTCTCCAGCCGCCACAGCTATTGCCGCTCATTGTGTGTGTCAACAGGAGAGTCCTCTCCCGTTGGCGTAGAGCAGCTACACGAGAAATCTTACAGGGGTGCATCGGTACAGCTCTACCATAACCTGTCTAGTGTAGACATAGCCATAGTTCCACTTGTTCAACTTAATCTGCATTCAGCTGTACTCTTTGTGAATGAAATTGTACCTTGCTGCCAATTCTCCAAACACACATACTCCCAATGGTTTCTGTTGGTTGGTCTGATTTGTTTCTCTCAAGGAAGGGATGGGGTGGGGTGGGGAGTTGCTTTCATCATTGATCAGCCCCATCCTGCAGCTGTTATTCAGGCAAAACCACCACTAAGGGCTACTCTACATTGGCAACGCTAAACCACTGCCACGGCAGCACTTTAACGTGGCTTGTGTGGTCGAGGCAGAGCACTGGGATAGAGCTCTCCCAGCAGGCTAAAAAACCCCACCTCCACAAGGGGCGTAGCTACCAGCACTGTCTACACTGGTGCCTTACAGAGCTGAAACTTGCAGCACTCAGGGGTATGTTTTTTCACACCCCTGAGCGAGAAAGTTTCAGTGCTGTAAATTGCCAGTGCAGACAAGCCCTTAGGTAGATCGATTCAGCCTCTCTACTTCTCATCCCCTTATTTCTGCTGCATATAGCCTTTTCCAAGGGCATGGAATTTCACGCATCATTGGTCTCCTTTATCAGGGCCTGCTTTAAAGCCCATTAATGTCACTAGAAAGATTTGATTTCAATTGGCTTTGGGTCAGGTCCTTAAGGCCAAATGCTTTCCCCAGTGAATAGCCTAAGTGACCAGGTTGTGCATGATTTGGGAAGAGAGAAACACTTCTGTCTCATAAGCACATCTGTTCTCCTCAAAGTGAGTTGTGGCTTGCTGTATGGTGTGGTGCCCCTGTGTTCTGCTCCACACCGAGCAGTTTGTTGGGTTGATGCATCCCTTTTTAAGGTGTACTTTCAGTATGTCTTTGAAACACTTCCACTGCCGACTGTGAGCCCTTCTTCCCTGACTTAACTGAGAGAAGAGTACTTGCTTCGGGAGGCGAGTGTCAGGCATATGTACACTGCGGCCAGCCCAGTGGAGTTGGTATTTCATCACCTGAGCTTCTATACTGCTGATGCTGTCTGTAGAGAGAACGCTGAAGTTAGTGCATCGGTCTTCCCAGCTGATCCTGAGAATCCTCTTGAGGCAGCGCTGTTGGAACCACTCCAGCCTCTTGAGATATTGTCTATAGGTTACTCAGATCTCACACCCATAGAGAAGGGTGAGAGTAACAACTGCCTTGTAAACCAAGATCTCGGTGCCTATTTGCAGATCCCTATCATTGAAGACTCATTTGAGTAGTCTTCCAAAGGATGTGCTGGCACAGTGGATCCTGCATTCAATTTCTGTGTCAGTGCTGGCTGTTCAGGAGAGGTGGTTTCCAAGGTTTGGAAAGTGGTCCACATTTTCCAGGGGTTCTTCATTGATGGTGATTTGTGGAGTACAAAGAGTAGTTTGTGCAGGTGAGGGCTGGTAGAGTACCTTGGTTTTCCCAATGTTGAGAGAGACCTAGGCTGTGATAGGCATCTGCTAAAAGTTCTAGGGTACTTTTCAGGTCGGCCTCTGTGTGTATGAGAATGACGCCGTCATCTGCATACTGAAGTGAGTGATGCCAATTCTCAAAAATCTTAGATTTTGTTTGGAGACGTTGGAGATTGAGGAGTTGACCATCCATATGATACTTGATCCTGATTCCATCAGGAAGGTGGTCACGGATGAGAATCAGGATCACAGCAAGGTAAATGGAGAAGATTGTTGGAGCAATGACACAGCCCTGCTTGACACGAGTGTGAATGATGAATGGTTCAGTCTCAGAATGGTGGCAGTCATCCCATCATAGAGCAGTCTGATGATGCAAATGAATTTCTGTGAACAGCCAAACCTACACAGCACCTTCCATAGGACATCGTGATTGATAGTCAAAGGCCTTGGTTAGATGGATGAATGCCATGAACAGTTCCTGGTGTTGCTCTTGGCCAGGGTTTCTCAAACAGGGGTCGCTGCTTCTGTAGGGAAAGCTCCTGGCAGGCCAGGCTGGTGTGTTTACCTGCCCCATCCACAGGTCCGGTTGATCTCAGCTCCCACTGGCCGCGGATCGTTGCTCCAGGCCAATGGGAGCTGCTGGAAGTGGCACAGGCTGAGGGACATACTGGCTTTCACTACAGAAGCAGCGACCCCTGTTTGAGAAACCCTGCTCTTGGCACTTCTCCTGAATCTGTCGTGCCACAAAGATCATGTCAGTTGTGCCATGGATGGCCTGAAGCCACACTGTGATTCAGGGAGGAGTTCCTCGGCAAGGGGGAGAAGGCGGTTTAGTAGGATCTGGGCAGGGATCTTCCCTGCGATGGAGAGGAGGGCAACCTCTGTAGTTCCCGCACAAAGATTTGTCCCTTTTCCTAAATATTGTAACAATGTTGATGTTTTTAAAGTCAGGTGGAATTTCTTTGCAGGTCCAGATTTTGTCGAGGAGTTGGCAAAGTTTGGGCAGGGATTTGCCCCTGTAATATACTTTGATCATCTAAATGGCTGAATTATTTTTCCATGGAGGGACAGGTGGCCACATGAGGAGTTATTTCTTATCAAGCAAACCCCAGCCTGCTCCACCTGTTTTTCATCTTAAGGAAATAAATTTAAATCAGATCTATGTGCTGCAGATCTGAACTGCGAGCTGTTGCCAAGACATTTGTTTATCAAAACCTTCAAGGAGGTGACACTTATTTGTTGTGCGAGCTCGCACTCCACTTATCACCTTACAGGGAAAACAACAAACATCTCATTTGAGGTGAAAGTTTGACAGCAGCAAATACAGAATGGCTTGTCCCTGTGAACTGGCTGGTGGGTGCACAGATAAGTAGGCACCACCTGCCCATTGCTACAAGTCACAAGAATGTAAAACTTAGACCCTTTTCTGTATTACAGCAGTGTCAAAAGGACAAAGCCACTAAGAATACTGTGCTCTTTTGTAATGCCTTTGAACCCAAGATCTCAAAGCACTTCACAAACCACGAACTGTGTCTCAAAATCTGCCCTCCACATATTAAGTAGGTCAGCAGCATTATCCTTGTTTTGTAATGGGAAAACGGAGGTGCAGCATGGCTAAGAGCCTAAGGTCACACAGGAAACCTGTGGCAGAGCCAGGGCCGGCTCTAGGCACCAGCGCTCCAAGCATGTGCTTGGGGCGGCACTTTCTAAGGGGCAGCACTCTGGCTCCTTTTTGTTTTTGCTTGGGGCGCAAAAAGCCAGGAGCTGGCCCTGAGTGGAGGTGAGCTGTGGCAGTGAGGGGTGCAGGGAGGGCCACAGGAAGTAACTGGGGGGGAGCCAGAGGAACCGCTCCCCCCCCAGCTCACCTCCGCTCTACTGCTGCCTGTTCCCCCCAGCACGCCACTACTCCGCTGCTCTGTTTCTCCCCCCCGCCCCCAGGCTTGCGTGAATCAGCTGTTTTGCGGCAAGCCTGAGAGGGAGGGAGGTGGGAGAAGCAGAGCGACGGTGGCACGCTCAGGGGGGCAGGCGGAGCCAAGGTGAGCTGCATTGGGGAGGGGGCATAAGGAGGGCTGCAGGAAGTGACCCTGGGGGGGCAAAGGAACTACCCCCCGAGCTCACCTCTGCCTCCTCCCCTGAGCGCGCCACCACTCTGCTTCTCCCCCCTCGCTCCCAGGCTTGCCTGGGAGGGCGGGGTAGGAGGAGAAATGCGGCACGCCTGGGGGAGGAGGTGGGCCGGGGATTTGGGGAACGGGTTGGAATGAGGCGGAGTTGGGGGGGGCTGGGGGGGGGTGTGGGAAAATTTTTTTGTTTGGGGTGGCAAAAAAAATTGGAGCCGGCCCTGGGCAGAGCCAGAAATTTCCTGACCCCTAATTCCTATGCTTTACCCATAGGAACATCTTCTTTTGAGCGCTGTTTCCACTGGTGCAAAGATGCATTGTGATATGAAAGTTACACAGCAGCTGATACCTCCTGGTGACCTTTGAAACTGTTCCCTTGGGAAACAATTCTTGCTTTATTTGGGAAATCTTTTCTCCTCTCTTGTTCTTTTTGGATTAAAAGATGAGACCTTTATGTCCTTTACATTTTTTTTTTGGTAATGTTTGGTCCTTATTTATTAAAGTTTCAGAGCAGTAGCCATGTTAGTCTGTATCTGCCAAAAGAACAGGAGTACTTGTGGCACCTTAGAGACTAACAAATTTATTTGAGCTTATGCTCAAGTGCTCCTGATTTATTAAAGTGTCATTAAAGTCAGAACTTTGTAAACTGGCATCATGGGATTCCCGTTTTTCCATATTCTCTGTCCGTGGCCCCAGACTGAATGTTTACTTACGTTCCCCACATATAAACTGGAAGAGTAGGATGTGAGGGACATTCTTCTTGTATTGTCACTGCAGCTAAACAGTAATAATACAACAAAGAGCCCTGCACAGACGTAGGCCTACAGACATAGGTGCTGAAACCAGGGCTGCTGCCTCACCCCTGCCTTGAAGTGGGAATAACAACCCATATACATTGTTTCCACCATCAGTACCCCCACCCTAAAAATAGTTCCAGTACCACTGCCTACAGCGGTGGTTCTCAACCAGGGTATGCATATCCCTGGGGGTACGCAGAGGTCTCTCAGGGGGTACATCAACTCATCTAGATAGTTGCCTAGTTTTACAACAGGCTACGTAAAAAGCACGAGCGAAGTCAGTATAAACTAAAATTTCATACAGGTGACTTGTTTATAGTGCTCTATATACTCTACACTGAAGTGTAAGTACAATATTTATATTCCAGTTGATTTATTTAATAATTACATGGTAAAAATGAGAAAGGCAGCATTTTTCAGTAATAGTATGCTGTGACACTTCTGTATTTTTTGCCTTTTGTATTTTTCTCTGGTTTTCCAAGTAAGTATATTTAAGTGAGGTGGAACTTGGGCGTACGCAAGACAAATCAGACTCCTGAAAGGGGTACAGTAGTCTGGACAGGTTGAGAGCCCCTGGCCTGCAGGACAATCTTTATGCTATAACCAGTGCAAAATATAAATGCCAGCCTATCTCCTCAGAGTGATCACCGACCCCTCTTTCCATGCTGATCTCCTATCAGGATCAGCATGAGAGACAAAAATAAAACCCACCCAAAAACACAACCAGCAGATGGGGACTGTGTTAGTGGAAGGTCTTAAAGGTTGAAGGGGGTTCCTGAGTGGTGGGGAGAAATTCCCACATGGTCCCACTTGCCAGTCACTAGTGCCATTTTCGAGATTTCAGAGGTGATGTGATCATCTAAGAGTTTGTCAGCACCTTTGAAATACATTAGATTCATGAAAAAGATGTCTTTCCATGAACCTAACATGCCACCATTGGGCACTGACATGAACAAAAACTCTTGAGTGTGAGCTTCAGCTTTCCATTTAAGCCTGAAATCTTAACCCGTTATCACTGGATGGCAAGACTCATCATAGATAGTAGCTCTGGAGCCAAACAGTGAACATACCAAAGAAATCCAATGCTGACCTCAATGTTCCAGCTTCTCAAACTCAGCTTTGAGCATAAATAACTTCAGGGAAAACAATTCGTGCAGCGAGGTTATACTCTTTACTAGTCAACATTTTCCCTTTGTACCCACGACTTCCTCTATGGTAAATGGAGGAACCTGCGGTGTACGAGACACTCATAAAAGGATTAATTTGCATGAGACTGATGCTTCCACAAAGCAGCTAGCAACAGCAGCAGGCCTCGTGGTCTGATCAGCCAATGCAAGTTTGTGCTGGAGATGCTTGTGACCCGGTAGACTCATGACCGTTCAGTGAAACTTGTCAAATTAATCTCTGACTCTTTTTAATGTCAGTTGTTACTTTTCCTATTTCACTTGCAGATAATTAGGGCCATGAAATGCCATAATTCCAAATCACAAAGAACCGTCAGCCAAATTAGGGGCCTTGCCCAGGCAAAACTTTCATTGCTTGTGTAAGTATAGTAGGAATTGGATTTATAGTTTTGAAATCAGCAGCTGCTTTGCTCACCAGAAAGCCTAGCAACAGCTGAATATGGTGACTGTTTTTGTGAAAAAGTCGGAAAAAAAGGAACAAACCTATTTTTTTTCAAAGTTTTTCATGGAAATGTGATGTTTTTACAAATGAAATACTGATAAAAATCATTTTAATTAAAAAAAATTCAAAAGAACTGAAAAATTTCCATTAACATGTTTATTTTGAATACAGACCCTACCTACTTCATCACAAATATATATCCAAATGAAAAAAAATTTAATGGAGGTTGGAACTAGAGCTGTTCAGAAAACAGAATTTGCATCCTGGGAAATGTCAACATTTGGAAATTAGTTTCTGTTCTGAACATGAACAAAAAGTCAAAATATTGAAACATTTAATGGCACAAAAAATTTAGAAAGTTTCAAATCACAAATGTCAAAACAAAAAATGTCAATTTTTTTATCAAAATGAAACTACTCCATCTTAGCCAAGTGATTTTGAGACTGTCTCACTGTCATGTCCGTGGCTATGTAACTGTTAAATCTTTCTAAAGAATCTGCTGTCTGTCGAGTTAGGAAGGCATTTTGTTTCCAGAATTGCTACAGTATATTATAGAGGAGTCACACAGTGCTGTATTCTGGAGACTTTCTTTTTGTTCTTTCTTATTGTTTCCCTTAAACTAAAACTCATTTTAGTCTGAAAGTAAAGGTTTTGCTCTGTGTGTGGAAACAGAAGATTCACATTCATTCTCCACCCCTATCCCTTCTTCCTGATGTGAAATACAAATAGACCGTAGTGGGAAATGTTGTGAAAAAAAATCAGAGGAAATAGCTGAGAATGTTTTTGATCAAATAGCCGTGCTGTGTAACTTTGTGTTGCAAGGTTGCCTAGAAACATTGGAAGAGCAGAGACACTTCTATATATATTAGCTAGTTTAAGTGTTTACTCTTGGAACTTGGAATGTAATTCTAGGCAACGTTTACAAATGCATTGGACCAACTATTTCAAGAAAACAAAACAGAACAAAAAAAAACAAACAAACAAAAAAACCCACCCATTGTTTCTTTTTTTCCAGCCATGTTGCATGGCTATACTGACGGAAAGTAGATAGTATCTTATATAAGAAAATCCAGAACTGATAATGGATATCCTGAACTTAGAATAGATGCATGCATATGGCTCCCATTAAAATCAGTGGAAGCTGTGCCTGTTGTGAAGAAGGGCTGGATGAATGCTGCAAAAAATAAATAAAATTACAGTGTCTCTGGATTTGTGAAGGAATTCTCTCTGGCTGTGTTTGTGGAGTCATCCTGATTCAGTGCATAAGGCACTGAACTGGGAGTCAGGAGAGTTGCTGTTTTATTTTATATAGGTTCTTATTCAGCCCTTATCACCATACTGCCTGAGTGCCTTCCAGTATTCTAGTAGTGCATTGTATGATATGATTAACATCTATCACATGTGGTTTGTTCTCCCTTCCATCCTCTTCAAGGGAGAGAATTGTCTGTGCAGTGGAGGGTTCTCTATTGGTAGGGATTTTTTAAAAAACATCTATATATACACACTACTCCATGTTTATGTTAAGAAGGGCAGGCCATAGAAGCACACCCTTGTGATGGTCCCTGATTTCTTCAGGAGTTCTTTCCAAAGTCCAGGACCAGACCCCAAGAAATCTCTGTCTCCTGCATAGACAGGCTTTACCCTTGTGATAGAAAGTTCCATTGTGCTTGAAGAGCAGAGTTATCAACTACAGCTCTCAGTCCAGAGCACTAGGTGATATTTAAGATATACTGGTCCCAGGCTATTGAGCACCTTGGGCAAAAGAACCAAGACCTTGAACTTGACTCACTATTCTATGGGAAGCCAGCATAGGGAGCACAGGACAGGCTTGATGTGTTTGCAGTAACTCATGTTGATGAAGAGACACATTGCCGCATTCTGTCCTACTTGGAGTTTCCTAAGAGCTGATGTCTTCATGCATTGCTACAGTCCAAACAGGTGGAGACAGAGAGGTGTATAAATGAGGCCAGGTCATTAACTGTTGGGATGGGATGGTGTCTCCTACCCAACCAGAGATGTGGATTATCACTTGTTTGAAGGAGGAAGAAGATTCCTTCCCTGAATGAGACTTGGCTTCAGTTCTTGCTTCTGTTATCCTTGACCCTGCCAGCAGGTAGGGGAACTTGGGGGACAACTACTGCACTGGTGGGGTGCAAAATAAACTTTATTAAGAAAATGCAAAAACAGGGAAAATTCAATAGTGAGGGGTATGGGGTTTGTTAAGGTAGACAATTGGGGAGTGGTTTCTTTTAGTAAATAGTATAGGGGGTTTCAATAGTGGGGTACAACACAGTGGGGTACAATACAGTTGGTAACCAATTAACACTGAAATATAAATGTAACAGGTAGCTAACAATTTCTTATGTAAAGGGTGTGTTACAGCAGCATATAACCAACCAACAGTTATGGGAAAAAAGTGTTAAAATAAACAACTCTAGGTAAAAGTGTGTCACAGTGGTATAAATGTAAAATGTGAGGTGTGTAGAAAGAAAAGGGTAACCAAGCGGGTTTTATGCTAGATTCAGTAAACAATTGAGGTTTGGGGGCAGTAGGAGCGAGGTGAACATGTGGGGAAGGGATTAAAAAAGAAAGAGAGAGAAAGGCAGTGGTAGGAATGAGTTGGGGGATGGGGGAAGAGAGCACGGGGTGAAGCAGAGACGAGAGCAGAGGCACTGTGAAGAGATTAAACCCAGGGAGACAGAGAGCAGACAGCTGCAAGTATAAACAGCAGAGAGCAGTAACAAGTGACTGGGGAGTTGGGGGGGGTTAGGGCAGCGGAAGACAGACTTAACCACAATTATACAGAACACAGCAAAATCTTATCTATGATTTAACTTAACCAAGACTACACAATTAGCAAGTAACAGAACAAATGCAACAATTTTTTAAACCTAACTAACAGAGCAAAACAAACAATTCTCTAAACCTAACTTAACCACACGCTATGCAAAATGAAATTACAACTTATCTAGACTAAGAACCTGATTCTAATAGGTGCACTTAGCAGCAGTGGGTGCGGGGGCTGCAAGCTGGCAGCCCAGGATACAGTCCAGGAAGGCACCAGCTTAGCAGCAGCACAGGCTTATTTTTAGCAGCAAAGAGCTGCGGAGCAAGAAACAGATATAGATACAGACCAAGGAGTTAGCTTGGTCTGTCTGCCTGGGAAACAAGGCCAGCAGCTAGGACAGAGGGAGCTGCAAGAGAGAGAGCTCTTACCATACCATTCCCCAGGACAGCAGCAAACATGAGACGGAACAGCAGTAGCATCGGAGATGGAGAGGACTCGATTCGCTTCAGTAATCAGGAGATCTCCAGGCACAAATTCATTGTTCGTGGAGGGGAGTTTAAAAACGGTGGTACGCTCAAAACAACAACGAGAGCGGAGAGAGGCCCCCCCAAGACCCCTAGCTGATCAGACCAGGTGGCAAAGCAAGGACCTTCTCCGGGGTCTGATCAGAAATGTCTGGTTTTAAAGGCAAACTTAGGCAGTTTCCCACCAGACTTTGATTGGCTCCTCTTGATACAGGGAGGAGAGGATGCAGGGAAAACCTGCAGGTGAGCATAGGCAGCCTGGGCAGTGTAGCCACAGTATACTCATATCTTAATTAGTTGCCACTTCAGGTCTTGCATTTCTGGGCAGCGCCCCGAGCCTGGGTCTGAACAAAGCGAGAACAAGAAGCAAGAAGCCCCTCCCTAGGCAGGGCAGTGGCTCCAGTAGTCTGTACAAGCCATCCTATGAATAGGGCTATGACTTTAGTTAGCACAAGGGCCGGGAGGCAGCCACCAGGACAAACAGAAGGAGAAGGGAAGAGGAATGCTAGCAGGGGGACAGCTGTAACAGACAATCCCTAATCAAGGTACTTTGTTTCTTTATTTATTCTGTTTAATTGTTTGCAGAGGTAGTGTTTCTAGGGTATGTAATGTCCTTTCGATCTCACTGCATCATTTTATTTCCGCCTGGAATGTTCCAGTTAATAATAATGAATAATCAAATGATCTAATGCTTCAGGACAGAATAGAGCTGGATCTTCTTTACCTACCTTTTAAATTCACACTGCTTTGGGATTTTTTAGCTCTCTTGAGGGATCACTGACATATTGTAAGAAATCCAGGGCCATCGTGGACCTCATAGTTGTCTGTCGTACAAAGTGGCCAGATGTCACTTTATAGCAACCCCAGAAGTAGAATGCAAATCTTCCTGCTCCAAAAATACAGGATCCTACCACTTGAGCCAAGATGTAATCAAGTTAGCTGGTATCAGTATAGGCCTATGACACAGTTAACATTCTGAATCTATCAGAGGGCAAAGATATATAGAATCATTGAAGTGTATGGCTAGAAGGGACGAGAGATGATCCAAGTCCACCCTTCCCCTCCCTCCGCAAACCCCCCCCCCCCCCAGGCACTGAGGCAGGACCAGCGTATAGTTCCAGATGTAGTTTGTTGCAGTATTTTGTGGAAAACATTATCATGGGAACCTCAAAATAAGCAAAATGTTTCATGTATTAGTGTTTTTTTCAAAATTAAAACACAGTTAGTCAAAAAGTTTGTGAGTATCTGTACATAAAATGTATAGAGTACCAAAGATGTGCACGGTGCATTACAGGAAAATAAGAGGACTCAACCTCTGGTCTGCTAAGTTTACATGCCCTGTAAGTGGTATCAAACTCATCCTATGGAGAGGGACAAAAGTCCACTTTGAATTATGGTCAGTGGGGCGGGAAATACATGTAGGCCTATACATTATCCTCAATCCACATAATTAGGTGTAATTGCAAGTTCAGTTGGGATACTTTCAATCAAAATCGAGGTGGGATTTGCTGATCTAATCTTTTGAAAGTCTCCAGAGTTTTCTTTGGAGTAGATTTTAGAACCCTTACTTACACTGAGCTAGACCTAAGAATACTTCCACTGACTTCAGTGGGTCTGTTCATGGAGTATGGTATTTCTCAATGCAAAGATATCAAAATCTAACTCTCTAAAAGAGGATTAGACAATAGGTGGACTGCCGGTCAAATCCAGACTTCCAGATGCTTTTGAATGGACCCCAAAATCTTTTTATTTACTTATTATCATTACTTATTTTTTCAAATTATTTTCTCTGGAGTCTGGACCTTTGTGACATCTCCCTGGTGTTATCCAGACCGGTGATCTGCTAGGTCACTCAAATCCTCGACTCTGGGAGCCAGCCTTACCATGCTCTGCTGTGAGAACCCCCACAGACTCTTGTATGTAAACTGCTCCTTGGATTGTGCAACCAAATGACACTAGCCAATATCTCCAGACCCAACCCTAGGAACCTCCATCTTGCAGTGTCCAGTCATGCCCACTGGACACTGCAAGCTTATATGAGTTCATCAATTTAACAAAGAAATTGATATGTACCAGGCTTGTTATCCCAAGGGGAGTCACTGATATGCTTCAAACCAAGCGCACTGCTTCAGGTAGAATAAGCAAACAAATTTATTAACTACAAAGATAGATTTTAACTGATTATAAGTCAAAGCACAAAAAGTCAGATTTGGTCAAATGAAATAAAAGCAAAACACGTTCTAAGCTGATCTTAACACTTTCATTACCCTTACAAACTTAGATGCTTCTCATCACAGGCTGGCTAGTTGCCTTCAGGCTCTCCCCTTTGATCAGCGCTTCAGTCACTGAGTGGTGATGTCTGTAGATGGAGGTGGAAGTGAGAAAGTTTTTGCCTGGGCTTGTTTTAAGCCATGAGGACACATTTTCAGCCTCATAACTATATAGATGAAATTACAACCTATAACATTACTCTAACAACAATTACTATAACATTCCTATACAATGCTCAGTGCATCATGAGCCTTCCGAAGACACTCGGCATGACAAACTTTGCATTAGATACCACACGATCATATTATAAGGATGAACATGGGGGTATATGGTGTTCGCCTGAGATACAGAGTGTCACAGTATTGACTATACCTTGACACAGAAAATTTGTACCTTGAAAAAAAATAATTGACTCCCACTGCTCTAAAAGAAAAGCCAAGTTAGATTTTCTATGTGCTTGCAAATTGATTCCTGTATAATATAACCTGCACTGCTCCCTCCAATGCCGTATCTGTTGAAGATAATTAGCGTAGAAAGGCCTCATTTTGCAGGGCTGTCAAGCCAACATTGTTAATCAACACTTATACTGAAAAATTATTAGTATGAAAAAGTCAAGCACTGAAACATTTAACCCCTGAAGTGTAAGAAAAAGACCTTAATCAAAATGAATGCTCTTTATCAGGGTAGATTTTAGATCAATAGATTTTAAGACTAGAAGGGACCATTGCGATTTGCTAACTGGACCTGCGTGACAGAACCTAGGTCTTTCCGGTATGAATTCCTGCTTCAGTTCCAAGCATATCTTTAAAAACAACAACTTTTGATCTTAATTTTAAAATTGCTAGTGATGGAAACTCCATCACAACCCTTTGTAAATTAATCGCTGGAACAATTACCTTCACTGTTAAAAAATGTGTGACTTATTTCTGGTCTGCAGTTGTCTAGCTTTAACTGTCAGCCACTGGATCTTGTTATAGCTTTGTTGTCTAGATTGAGGAGACCTCTATGATCAGATTTCTGTGCCCCTGGGAGGAACTTGATCTAGTCACCACTTAAACTTCTCTTTGATAAGCTAAATAGATTGAGCTCTTTATGTCTCCAACTAGAAGGCATTTCTTCCAAATCCTTTAATCATTCTCATGGCTTTTCTCTGAATCCTTTCCAGTTTTTCCAACATCCCTCTTTAATTGTGGACACCAGAACTGGCCACACTCTTCTAGTAGTAGTCACAACAGTGTCTAATACAGAGGTAAATAACAGCAGTGGCGGAGGAGGGTGCACAGCCCCTGCTCTGGAGCTGACCGCAGCTGCGAGACAGGGGCGCACAGCCCAGCTGCAGCCCGCCCCTCCACCCACAAGGCACAGGACAGAGGCTGCAGGGTCCTGGTTCCAGCCATCCAGCCCAGTTGCAGCAGGGCAAGGGTGCACAGTCCCGCCTCCAGTCCTGGCTTGAGCTGCTGACAGCTGAAGTGGAAGAAGTCACAGAGGTCCAGTAAAATCACAGAATCCATGACTGCCATAACCTCCGTGACTAAATCGTAGCCTTACCCATCAGTTCTCTCTTCTGACCCAACCTCCCTCAATTCAGTCCCCCAGGCCCCATCTTCACCACTCCATCAGTTCAGTCCTCCTACCCATCGACCTTCTCTGCCCTCAATTCACTCTCCTAGCATTCACCCCATCTGTTCAGGACCCACCATCGGAGGTCCTGGGTGTTTTTCACCTTCCTCTGCAGCATGGGGCATGAGTCACTAGGGGTGGCTCTATGTTTTTGGCCACTCCAAGCACAGCAGTCAGGCAGCCTTCAGCGGCATTTCTGCGAGAGGTCCGCCGGTTGCGCAGATTCGGCGGCGTTTCTGCAGGTGATCTGCTGGTCCATTCCTTTGTCATACCCGCCGCCAAATTACCGCCGAAGCTGTGGGATCGAAGGACCTCCCACAAAAACACCGCCGAAGGCTGCCTGACTGCAGCCCTCACAGTGACTGGCAGGCCACCCTCTGTGGCTTGCCACCCCAGGCACGTGCTTGCTGCGCTGGTCCCTGGAGCTGCCCCTGGCTGGAGGATTCTCTGCACCTTGAAGTCTTTAAACCATGATTTGAGGACTTTAGTAGCTCAGACATAGGTTAGGGGTTTGATACAGGCGTGGGTGGGTGAGATTCTGTGGCCTGCATTGTGGAAGAGGTCAGACTAGATGACGATAATGGTCCCTTCTGACCTTAAGTCTATGATTCTATGAATACAGCTCCCCCGCCCCTCACTTCAATCCCCTGGCAGGTCCCAGCCTCACCTCTGCTCCTTTGGGTTCTTCACCCTTTCCAGGCCTACAAGGGCTGCAGTGGGTCCCTTCTCCTACTTCCAAGGCTGGCAGGGGAGCAGCTTTCGTAGGGGCTGACAGCTGGAGCCCCAGCCAGCCGTGCCTAGAGTGGTTGATTGGATTTCTAAGTAAAATTAAGCCTCATTTTTAGAACTCTGATGTTAGGATTTTGTTTTTCATTTGATTCAATTCCTTATTTGAAGGTTGGCCTTCCTCCCTTCTTTGTATCTCTGATGAAGTTCCTCTTCCCTGCTGGTGTGTAGCCACACTGTCTCTTGTTAGCTTGGTAGCTTTGTTTATCCGATATGTAAATGAATTGAATTCTCATTGTCTTTTAAAGTATTTTGGAATTACCTGCCTGGTGGAGGAACCACATTCTTTTGTTTGGGATGGTGTAACTCCTGTGTGACTGGAAACACTTTTGTGCCAAAACTAATTTAAAAAAAAAATCCTGACATTTGAGTTTTATTGTGAGATCATGAGTGGGCTTAATTTTATTCAGAAATTGCGACTCTCCTGATCAATTGGTGGCACCTCTGTACTTCTGGCCCCAGAGTTGCACTGGGAGCTCATGTCCAGCTGATTGCCATTTATAGTATGGTAGTATCCAAAATGGGCGAGGTGCTGTCCCCTCTTATAAAGCTGGCAATCTTTCTCCAAGAGCTCGCAATCTAAAAGACTCTGGCCACAAGTTACTGTACATTTTCACAGTTAGCATCTTGTATACTGTTCCAGTAATAAAACACTAATTTTCTGATATGGATTCCCATGTACCACCCAGTTTTCTGGTTCTAGAAAAAAAAGTTCTCCAAATAGACCATCGGATAGAACATATCACAGGCTATTTCCTCTTAGAATTTTGGAACTTTACATTGGGTTCTTATTCTACTGCAGCTAATACTATTTGAACAGAACATGCATGAGCACATGCAATATGCATTTGAGAACATTAAAAGGACATTAGGGAAATAGTGAAGAAAAGAAAAACAAGACAGTAGGAGATGTTGAGTTTTCTGTGAGTTTCCTCAAATAAAGACTCCAGTTCAATACTACCGACCACTAAGGTCAGCCTACAACCACTTTTCTTGAATGTATTCCTCTGTTCTGCCCCTTTCTCTCTTCTGAACCTGAGTGACTTTACCATTCATCTCATTGTCCAGAATTCATGCATTCTTCCAAAAGTTTACATGGACTCACAAGAAAATTCTCCACAGAAAAATCATCGGCCCCAGTGGAGTTGGAAGGAATAAAACAAATCAAAACCCGAACAAAACACAAAAACAGCCCAAGAGAGAATAGAAATTGAATTCAGTAGGGAGAACTCAGGAAAAGTGCTGCGTGTGTTAGCCAGCAAATCTTAAACAATATTAACTTCTTAGCAACAATAATTCTGTTTTGTTTAACTAACAAAAGATACTATAAGCAGATACATGTTTTTGAGGCAGATAAGGTTTTCATTGGACAGTTCTGTTATTGGCATAGGACTTGACAATTAACTTGTATTTAGTTATGGGATGAAAATATGACACGTATTTGCATCTAACTGAGGCAGAGGTTAAATATAAGGCTGCCTGTAATATTCCAGTTCCCTGTTAAATCTAAGTCTGAATACACTGGGCCCCAGTCTGCCCTCACATATATCTGTGCTAATCCTAATGAAACTGGGAAGTGTGAGAATAACAGAGAGCAGAATTTAGCTTCTGTCCACCTCTGAGTAGAAGAGTCCCATTTTGCACATTTATATTGCCTTTTATCCAAGGACATAAGGAGTAAGCTTTAATAGCCGCTTTTTATAGATGAAGAAACTGAGGTCTCGTGTATATGGTGACTTAGTGCACAAAAAAGTAGGATACAAATCTACAGCACTGTGTGCTGCTGTGCATGAAGTCACCATGTTGACCTTGCTACTGCACACTCGAAGTTCCATACTGCACTCTGACCAACGGTCCACACAGTCAGCATGAGTTTGTCTGCACAGAGCTGGGAGCGTGCTTCCCAGCCCAGGTTGGCAGATTTGCATTAGCTCTGCTCAAGCTAGTGTACCAAAAATAGCGTGCAAATTGTGGCACACGTGGTGGTTCAGGCTAGCCAGGTGAGTCCAATCTTGTTCATCTGCCTGGGTCTGAGTGCAGATAGCTAGCCTGAGATGCTGCCCATGCCGCAACATCCACAATGCTATTTTTAGTGTGAGCTCAAGGAGTAGTGGTGCAAGGCTGTCTACACAGGCTGGGAGGCTCACTCCCAGCTGCAGTGTAGACCTACTTTTTGTGTGCAGCAGGCTAGAGCACTGTAGATTTCCACTCCAGCTTGCCGCACAGTAACTATCTGTATAGACTCAAAGAAATTAAGTAACTTGCCTGATGTCAAGCAGCAAGTTGATGTCAAAGACTGGATTAGGAAACGGACCTCCGGAGTCCCAGTCCTCTGCTTTAATCAGTAGACACCTCTGCTTCTCCATGAGACCCTCAAATGTTATCACAATAGCAGCCTTGTTGAAAAATGTTTGTTCAAAAAGGCCACCGATGAGGGCTGGTTGGGAATTTTTTGACAATTTTTTTTTGATGGAAAATGCCAATTCATCAGAACCAAATCTTTTTTGTGGGGAAGGGTCAGTTTGGACAAATTTTCAACTTGCCAAAAAATTTCATTTCAACATTTTCGAAATGGGAAACTCATTTTCCAGTTAAGAAACCTTCATTTAGAAAGGTAAGCTAATTACAGTTTAAAAAAATGATTTTAAACTGATCAGAATCAAAATAAAATGTTTCATTTGACCTGAATAAATTTTTTTGGGGTGAGGGAGTCGATTTTGATTCATGAAAATTTTTGAGATTTCAACTTCTCATCCTGAATCAGGATGGGAAATTTTTCTGATATCTTGAAAATTTTTGCAGGACAGGAAAACTATTTCTCTCCCAATTCTATCACTGATTACTAAACAACAAAGAAGTTTTAATGAGAACTTGCTTAGTTTACAAACTATCATTTCTCTCTCTTACTTCCTTTATCTCAATCCTGGGCTAGTAAAAATCTCTTGACACAATTGTTTGAGACTGAACTGGCAAATCTTAGAACGTATGTTTAATCTGGTCTTTGTAGGGCACATCCATTTCTTTTCCCCATGTATCAACTAACCAATAATAGTAGCACTATCTTTCTGAGGATCACCCAGACCTTTTACAGAAAGGTTCCTTAAAACCCCAGTCCCTGATATTCATTGCATATGGAAGTATTGCTGCACCTTGTATGCAATGAATTGCAGGATCAGATCCTATAAGAACCATAACACAGCTATCAGGGCCAGCGGGTAGGTATTATACATCTTCTGCAGATGTGGAAACTGAGGCACAGAGAAGTTAAGTCATTTGCCCAAGATTACACAGCAGGTCAGTGGCAGAACAGGAACTAGAACCCAGAAGTCTTGGCTCCGTAATCCTAATCTAAACACTCGACTCCTTTTCACCTTCTGCTGCAAGTACCCTTAAACTCCTGAATGGTATATTTTTAAAAAATAGATAAAGGTCATATATGCATAGAACAAACCTAGTGATTTACCAGAGATTGAAGAATCCAAGATTCTAATATCAATTAGCTACTAGGGCCTAACATGAAATGAGTTGAAGGTCTCTCCATCCAGTTCCTAGTGGACAGGTGTCCCCATCACAAAACCCACTGTCGCATTTGCCTCTTTTGTTGACAACCCCAGCAGGGACACCAAAGATTAATGGGCCAAAGAGTTGAATTCTTCTCTTATAGTCACTCCATCTGGTTCAGGCACACTGAAGGAGGAAATAGGGGCACTTAGGGTGACCAGACAGTAAGTGTGAAAAATCAGGACGGGGGTGGGGGAGGGTAATAGGAGCCTATATAAAAAAAGACCCAAAATCCAGACTGTGCCTATAAAATCGGGGCATCTGGTCACCTTACTTGCACAGCTACTGCCACTACTAAATCAGCTTTGTGAATAATCACAAGATTTCAGTCTCCAGGGCTTCAAGCAAGAACCTCTCACCAGGTCGAAACTCATTCCCCACAACCCAAACAAAAACTCACCTTACTCCTTTGAGAAAAAGGAACAAGCTATTGATCCGTGCTCAGAAGCTCATATAAGGAGTGGAATTCATTCCTCAGTAATCGGGAACATTAAATAAAGCTGAGGCTGCTGAACATACACATCTAAATATAGTTATTTTAAAAGTCCCTGTGAAATTCCTGGATTAGGTGTACAAGAAGGGCATGTCTTTCATATGAAATTGCCTTTCAGCCCAGCAGCATGTCCCTCCATTTGCGGGGAGAGGGATCTGAACGTTGGGGATTTCTTTGGTTTCTTTCTCTGTGAATTCGAATACATCGCACCCCCAAATTCCACTCTGAGTGGGACCCAACAATTTCAAAGAAAAGCTAAATTGAGATGGCCAGAACTACACATGAGAGTACGAAAACCACATCCCTCCCACGAGTCCAGTGCAGCTCCAGAAGATAGTGGATTTTCATGCAGATCTGGGCAGTTTGAGAGATTCATCAGCCTGGATCAATCGTTCATGTGACATTGTTCAAGGTTTTTGATGAAACGGAGCAAGGTGAACTGGAAATCTTTATAAAACCCAGCAATGAAAATCTGTTTAAGATCCTGAGTCATTCACACAGCATACGCACAGGCCACGTGCTTTCTATATCTCCAACTGGTTTATATTAACCTGTTTCATAGGGGGTTTGTGAGGATAACCTAATGTTTGTACAGTACAAATAGAAGTGCAATATGTGAAGTTTTATGATTCTGAGCCAGTTCCTTGCTACTCACATTGCATGACCTGAGTAAAGAGTTCTGTGTTTCCCTACAAAATTCTCATAATGCAGCAACTTTCACATCTTTAGATATTCCATGTGTCTTCAGCTGGTGCAGGAGAAATGCCAGTGCGTGAACTCAACTATTAACAGTTTCATCTTTTAGATAGGCAAATGTGTTTATTTTCAATAGCAGCAAAACTTCACTCTTCATTATATTAGGAGAAAAATATCCCCCCAGTCCTAGAAAACAGGGGTAGATATTAATAGTGAGCCAAATTCAGCATTTGGTTTATAAAGAGTGGCATAGGTTTAACTTAGGGCAGAATGTATGGTTTAATATGTGCAAGCTCAAGAACTTGGATAGAAATTACTGGGGATATTATTAACCTCTTACTTCAGAACTTAAGTTGATCATTGGAAGAGTGAGGAAAAAATTTCCACACCTTGTCTTAGTATTGCATTAGTTAGGAAAGGTGCATTATGAAGGTTTTACATTTTTTCCTTGAAGAATCCAGAAGTAATGTTAGGACCTCTGGGTAGGGGACACAGGTTGGGAAGAGCAAGCACAAATGAACCAGATGTTTAGTGGATGCCCCGTGGTGAAATCCTGTCTACATTACGTCAGTGGCAAAACTCCTGTCAACTTCAGTGGGACCAGGATTTCACCCCCAGGCTCTCGTTATCCTACATCCAACCCATATTTATTGCTCAGGAAAGGGAAGTAAAGAAAGTTTTATGGTTTTCCTGAATTAAAAGAACAAACTGATTCTGTTTGCATGGTTGGTGCTTGTGATCAGATATTACAGTGATAAGGGTCATATAAATAGGTAGGAAGATAGGTAGATAATTCCAGTCTGGAGAGTCTATTAGGGGAACTATAATGAAGAAGTCCTAATGTTAAATCCTTATCTCCTTATTTTCAAGCAAAGCTCACATTGCCTTCATTTGACCAATAGGAATTAGAGGTGGGAAAGACCTGTTAGGTCATTTTTCTTCCAGTGCCATGTTGTAATCAACAGTGCATTCCCCAGGGTTATATCCAGAGGAGGTTTAGTTACTAATTATTTTATTAGGGATACAATTGTTGGAAAACACAAATTATTTTCTGAACATAAGAATGGCCATGGTCCATCTAGCCGAGTATCCTGACAGTGGCTATGCCAGATGCTTCAGAGGGAATGAACAGAACAGGACAATTTATTGAGTGATCCATCCCTGGTCATCCAGTCCCAGCTTCTGGCAATCAGAGGCTTAGGGACACCCAGAGCATAGGGTTGTGTCCCTTATCATCTTGGCTAAGGGCTTGGCTACACTTGTGAGTTAGAACGCATTAAAGCAGCCCCGGACGCCCTAACTCGCGACCCATCCACACTGGCAAGGCACTTAGAGCGTTCTGACTCCATGGCTAGAGCGCTCCTGGTGATCCACCTCGGCAGGAAGAATAATGCTTGGAGCGCCTCGGGTGAAACACCCAGGCGTCAGTGTGAACGAGGTGTTGCATTACTGCACTCTGATCAGCCTCTGGAAATGTCCCATAATTCCCTTAAGTCAAGTGGCCACTCTTGTCATTGTTTTGGAATCGCTGCAGGAATGTGGATATCAAAGCAAACCGTCACTGTGGAATGCTGTGTGTGAGAGAGAGAGGCAGGGGGTGGGTATCTGCTGCTGTCTGAGCTTACAAGACAACATGCTGACATGCTATCAACCCCCCAAAAATCCACTTTCTCTCTCCCCACATACACACACACACTCCCTGTCACACTCCACCCCCCCCATTTGAAAAGCATGTTGCAGCCACTTGCATGCTGGGATAGCTACCACAATGCACTGCTCTCTGTGGCTGCTGCAAGTGCCGTAAATGTGGCCATATCAGTGTACTTGCAGCTGTCAGTGTGGACAGATTACAGCGCTTTCCCTACTGCGCTCTACGAAGGCTGGTTTAACTCAAAGTGCTCTACATCTGCAAGTGTAGCCATGCCCTAATAGTCATTGATGGACTTGTCCTCCATGAATTTATCTAATTCTTTTTTGAACCCAGTTATACTTTTGGCCTTCACAACAGCACCTAGAAGCAAGTTCTACAAGTTGACTGTGTGTTGTGTGAAGAAGTACTTCCTTTTGTTTGTTTTAAACCTGCTGCCTGTTAAATTCACTGGGTGACCCTTGGCTCTTGTGTTACATGAAGGGGTAAATGACACTTCCTTATTCACTTTCTCCACATCGTTCATGATTTTATAGAACTCTATCATATCCCCCCTTAGTCGTCTCTTTTCTAAACTGAACAGTCCCAGTCTGTATAATCTTTCCTCGTATGAAAGCTATTCCATATCTCTAATCATCTTGTTGCCCTTCTCTGTACTTTTTCCAATTCTAATGCATCTTTTTTGAGATGGGGCAACCAGAACTGCACGCGCTGTTCAAGATGTGGACGTACCATGGATTTATATAGTGGCATTATGATATTTCCTGCCTTATTATCTATCCTTTTCCTAACAGTTCCCAACATTCTCTTAACTTTTTTGACTGCCACTGCACATTGAGCACATTTTTCAGAGAACTATCCACAGTAACTCCAAGATCTCTTTCTTGAGTGGTAACAGCTAATTTAGATTCCATCATTTTGTACGTACAGTTAGGATTATGTTTTCCAGTATGCAGTATTTTGCATTTATCAACATTGAATTCAATCAGCCATTTTGTTGCCCAATCATCCAATTTTATGAGATTTCTTTGACTCTTCACAGTCAGATCTGGTACCATCTGCAAACTTTGCCACCTCACTGTTTAGCCCTTTTTCAAGATCATGTACAAGTATGTTGAACAGCACTAGTCCCAGCACAGACCCTGGGGGGGGACCCAGTTGTTTGTCTCTCTCCACTGTGAAAACTCATCATTTATTCCTACCATTTGTGTCCTATCTTTCAACCAGTTTGTCGGGGTTACCTCCCCACTCTGAACTCTGGGGTACAGATGTGGGGATCCACATGAAAGACCCCCTAAGCATATTTCTACCAGCTTAGGTTAAAAACTTCCCCAAGGCACAAATTCTTCCTTGTCCTTGGATAGTATCACTGCCACCACCAAGTGAGTTAGAGAAAGATTCAGGAAAAGGACCACTTGGAGTTCCTGTTTGCCCAAAATATCCCCCAAGCTCCTTCACCCCCTTTCCTGAGGAGGCTTGAGAATAATATACCAACCAAATAGGTAAACAAGGTGAGCACAGATCAGACCCTTGGGATTTTAGGACACTAAAAACCTATCAGGTTATTAAAAGCAGAACTTTATTATAAAGAAAGGAAAAGGGTAAAAGAAGCACCTCTGTAAAAGCAGGATGGAAGGTAATTTTAAGGGTAATAAGACTGAAACACAGACGATTCCCCTCTAGGCAAAACTTCAAAGTTACAAAAAACAGTAATAAACCTCCCTCTTAGCACAGGGAAAATTCATAAGCTAAAACAAAAGATAAGATAATGCATTTCCTTGCTATTACTTACAATTTTTGGATTTGGAATAATCTTGGATGCATATTTCAGGTGGGGTTTTAGGAGATGGTTTTTCCTGACCTGATCCCTCTCTGTCCTGGAGAGAACAACAAAGAGAGCACAAACAAAACCTCCCCCCACAGATTTGAAACTATCCTCTTCCCTTATTGGTCTTTTTGGTCAGGTGCCAACCAGGTTATTTGATCTTCTTAACCCCTTACGATAAAGGAGGGATTTTATGCTACCCTTAGCTGCATGTTTATGACACAGTTACAGATCCATGAAAGGATATTCCCTCTTATCCCATGACTGCCTACTTTCTTAAAAGCCTTTGGTGCGAGATCTGGTTAAAGGCTTTCTGAAAGTCCAAGTAGACTATATTCACAGGATCACCCTTGTCCACATGTTTACCGACCACCTCAACAAATTCTAATAGATTGGTGAGGCATGGTTTCCTTTTACAAAAGTCATGCTGACTCTTTCCCAACATATCATGTTCATCTATAATTCTGTTCTTTGCTACAGTTTCAACCAATTTGTCTGGCACAGAAGTTAGGCTTACCTACCTGTAATTGCCAGGATTGCCCTGGGAACCTTTTTTAAAAATCGGCATTACATTTGCTAGCCATCAGTTGTATGGTATAGAGACTGGTTTAAGCAATGGATTACAAACCACGGTTAGTTGTTCTGCAATTTCATCTTTGAATTTCTTCAGAACTCTTGGGTGAACACTGTCTGGCCCTGGTGACTTATTACCATTTAATTTATCAGTTTGTTCCAAAACCTCCTCTACTGACACCTCAGTCTGGACAGTTCCTCAGATTTGTCACCTAAAAAAAATGGCTCAGGTGTGGGAATCTCACTCATATCCCTACAGCAAAAGACTGATTCAAAGAATTCATTTAGCTTCTCTGCAAGGGCCTTATCTTCTTTGAGATTTCCTTTAGCAACTCAATCTTCCAGTGGCCCTACTGCTTGTTTGGCAGGCTTCCTGCTGCTGATGTACTTAAAAAAATTGCTGTTAGTTCTTGTGTCTTTTACTAGTTGCTCTTCAAATACTTTTTTAGCCTGCCCAGTTATACTTTTTCACTCGATTTGCCAGAGTTTATGTTCCTTTCTATTTTCTTCAGTAGAATTCCGCTTCCAATTTTTTCAAGGATGCCTTTCTGACCCTTTTTGCCTCTTTTTAAAGAGCCTCTTTCTCATTTTTGTGTAGTCCCCCTTTTTGAAGTTAAATACAACTGTGGTAGGTTTCTTTGGTATTTCTCCCCCTACAAGGATGTTAAATTTAATTACATTATGGTTGCTTTTACTGAGAGGTTCATCTATTTTCACCTCTTTGACTAGATCCTGTGCACCACTTAGGACTAAATCAAGAATTACCTCTCCTGTTGTGAGTTCCAGGACTAGCTGCTCCAAGAATGAGCCATTAGTGGTGTCTAGAAATATTATCTCTGCATCCTGTCCCGAGGTGACAAGTACCCAGTCAATATGGGGATAGCTGAAATCCCACCTTCTTATTGGTTTTTCTCTTTTTGTAGCCTCTCTAATCTCCCTGAGCATTTTACAGTCACACTCAATTTTCTGACGTATTTATTAAAACAAGTATTAAGCAACAAATGTAAAAGACAAGGGGAATATTGTAGAATGAAGATGGTGTAAATGACAACTCATAATTCACAGCCTGTGAGTTACAGGAGGAATGCATAGGGGCCAGATCATCAGCTGGTGTAAATCACCATTGGCTTCAATGGAGCTATGCTGATTTACACCAGTTTAGGATCTGACCCATTTATTTTTATAAAAGTTATCATTTTTTTAAAAAAGTAGTTAATCCCATTTGGCCCATAAACAACCCAAATTAGGGATCTGCTGCTACTTTCCTTGGGAGCTTATTCCACACTCAAACAGTTATCACCATTAGGAATTTTTTCTGGATCGTCATCCTACATTTTCTGTTTCAAAACTTCATTTCATTTTTCCCAGTTGGACTCCTTGGACCTCCTCAAAAGATTCCTCTCCTTTCTTGGTGTTTTCACCTGCCAGACCCTGGCTAGTTATTATACTCTTCCCCTCATCCATTTGGCCATGCCACTCAGACTTACTTCTTTTCATATTTCTTTATAAATCAATTGCTCATTTTTACACTTTTCTTCTCAGTTTTTGACATATTGGTGGCACTGACATGCCCAGCTCTCAATAAGATATAGAGAGGCTGTGCAGTGCTCCTGATCAATAAAGTTCCAAATCACTTTAGCTGTAGGTTGTTTTTATTAAAACCATGTTGTACTGCAAGTTCATATCTAATTTACTGTCTACTATCACCCCGAGGTCTCTTTTGGCATTAATAATTAACCAATGATTCTCCTATTAAATATCTGTGTTTTAAATTATTTTCCTTCAGATGAATTACCTTGCCTTTTCCCAGGCTGAATTTCATTTATTACATGCTTATATTTGTAACACTCTTTGTATTATTTCTCTGTCCTGGTGTTTGCAATACCTCTGAGGTTAGACAGATCATCTAGGAATTTAATTAGCTTGCTCTTTACTCCTATTCAGGTCATTAATACAATCCACCAGCAGTAAACTGAAAGGCTGGGCCTGGTGCAATGTACTCTGATGGGAATGATCAGACAAATGAACAGCATTAAGTGTTAACAGAGGAATTGTTAAAATCAATACACTGCCTAAGTGAGGCAGCAGTGCTGATGGGATTTAAAGGCTGGTGAAAATGAGACATGAACGTTTAGTCTCAGGTGGCAGTTTTGCAGATCAGTTTGAATTAAGCTGCAGTGTATTCATGGCCCTGCCTGTTAAAGCTGTCAGCCGGGAGTGTGAGGAATCCAGCCAAGATGTAACCCAAGAAAGGATCAGCATCTCAACATTTCCCTGGGATAACACAAACTATAATCTAGCAGCATTCCTGAGATAGAAATAGGACATTTGAATGACAGAATGTAGCTGATCATCAAAACATAATCCTGGATTGAAGATAACTTGAAGGTTCTGGACCAGATAAATGGATGCACTGAAAGCCTTCTAAATAAGAATGAAAGAAACAACAGAGCTGAAAAGATTCTTAGCTTGGATCTACTGTATATTTTGGTCTTTTGGCTGTTGGTCCTTCTGCGTCAGCAGCTGTGGTGCCAATGTTCTGTTGATATTCCATTACAGTCAATCAGTTGCTAGAACATGTTTTGCACGTTCAGCAGCATAGCAGGTGTCCTTTGCCCAGTCATATCTGGAACATTCCTCAGCATGGCAGATGAGCTCTACCCAAGTGTTCCTCATGTATGTACCAGCAGCACAGTAGGTGCATTCTACCCAGATCTAATCGATCTATCTCTCTTTGATTGACCAACCTAAGCATTTATATTGTATTCATCACCATAGATTGAGGGCCTGATTCACCACTGTGTTATTCTAGTTTTAAACTTGTAACTCCATTGATTTCACACTTGCGCACAACTGTAGTAACACAGTGGTTAAGCCAGACTTGAGTGCCCATGTGGAGCATTCAACAAATTCACAATACACTAGCCATGTTCTTCCTGGAAAACTAGCCAGCTCAGCCTACAGCAGCAGCTGTATTCTTGCCGGATATACCTGGAACATTCAGCAGCGACATTTCATTTGTTAAGAAACTCAGAAGTATATGGGATGTAACCTCCACCAGTCATTAAGAGAGCAAAAAGGTTAATTCACAATTCAGCATAAAACTCAGATCTGGGTAGTAATTTAAATGCATGGTAAATACGGACATCAAAATTCGGAGAACAGGAAAATATAACTAGGCTGTCAGTGGACTAGCTGGCCCTTAAGGCAAACTGGGCTGAGCCTTCCTTGCAGCCTTCCAGTTCACCCTCAGCTGACTGGCGATATGGCAGCATAATGATATTAGTACCCCCAGCTGTGAAAGGGTCAGGACAAGACTATATAAACTGAGTGGACAGAGACTCAGGAGAGAGGCATAAGAAGAGTTTCCTCTCTGGGAAAGGCTGAAAGGAAGTTGGATTGGAAGAGACCCTCAAGGAACAGGGTAGGCTTCTGTGGGTGAAGCCCTAAGATAGGGCCTATCTGAGAGATCTCTGAGGTAAAATGCCAGCGGCCTGGGGGAAGGGAGGCTGTAAGGGAGTCCTACTGAACAAAAACAGCAGAAGCAAAATGCTGCAGGGCCCAGGAATGGGAGCAAAGCAGAAGAATTTAGAGTGGCCTGAGAGGGGCAGAAGAGTTATTAGTTTGAAGCTATTGCAAAAGTACGGGGCTTGAACTTAATGTGACTCGGCCTGAGGGCCAGTCATGGAAGACCCAGACAGTTATGGAAGACCCAGACAGTCTACTGTGGGGTCAAGGGAGTGGCTGTGGCAGTGGGGTACTAGAAGTGAAGCCCCCAGCAATTCTTGGTCTCATGCTAGGAGGTGTAGGGTGAAAAGAGCAACAGCCTACAGGGGCCAGACACTGCCCCTGTAATCTGCTTTAGATCATCTCAGTGAGTGAGAAAACTAATGTGGTGCAAAAGAACTCTGATGCTCAGGGATTAAAACAAAGAGAGCAGCTTCCCCTCTCCTGCAGCTTGGGTAGCCAGTGCTCTTCCTCAGACCCTTTCCTTAATGGCTAGTGAGATGAGACCTTCCCTCCTGTTTCAATCTACTTTAATCTACTTTAACTGATGACGATAGTAATTATAACACATGATGAATCCTTCCCACACCATGAAATGTTGCTAAGAGCATGAACAAAGTTTTGCCATCCCTGGCTATCCAGGGCTGTTCTTTGTGTGGCATGAAACTATTACCATTTCTTCTCCCTCCCCTCTAGAAAAACCCTTCTGAAACAAGTGAAGTTTCATTATGAAAAAGGAGAAATTTCCACCTCTCAAAGGAGATGGCACCTATGAGAAAGAGTAATGGTGGCACATTGGAGAGTAGGGGCCTGCAGTAGTAATGCAAAGAGGGATGCAAATCAGAGATGTATTTCAGGGCTGTGAAAACTGGAAGATGGAGCTGGTGCTCCTGGTCAATCTATTGGTGCAAGGCTGTAGGTAAGAAGGTGACTGTAGCTTGTTGGAGGGTCAAATGTGGGAAGTGAATGATTTGATTCTAGGGTTGTGGATTGGGAAGTGTTGCAGGGAGATAGGGGTCCAGTAGAGGATTATCGTGTGGAATGTAGGAGTTGGGAGTGTTGGCAGTTGGAGGATGGAGGTTATCTGAAGGAAGCTGAGTTTTTGGATTGGCATAAGGGCTGGAGATGATTGACAGTTGTAACCACTCATTTTTTCCTGCCAAAATGGATTGTTCTTTCTTTACTAAGGGCTTTTCTACACTTATCGGAGGATCGACTCTGCTGTGATCGATGCATCGGCGGTTGATTTAGCGGGTCTAGTGAAGACCCGCTAAATCGACCAGCGATCGCTCTCTCGTCAACTCCTGTATCCACCTGATCAAGAAGAGTAAGAGGAGTCAATAGGAGAGTGTCTCCCGTCAGCATCACATAGTGTGGACTCCGTAGTAAGTAGATCTAAGCTATGTCAATTTGAGTTATGCTATTCATGTAACTCAAATTGCATAGCTTAGATCGACTTTTCCCTTTAGTGTAGACAAAGCCTCAGAGCCCCCCAAAATTTAGTTACACTTACAGGAGACTTCAGTGGCAGATCTAGACTGCTGCTGGCTTATGCTGTGAGGATCTCTAGGAACATCTGGGTACTTCTAAACAGCTCAGGACCTGTCCCACTGCTCATCAGTAGGAGCAACACCCTGCCTCTACTGCAGATTCAGCACTACAGGATAGCTACTTGCTTGGACTAACAACTTACAGATATATGACTTGAATCAGCTGATGGTATGACAGGGACCTTGAGAATCAGTGTGGTTACTGCATCTCTCTTGGTCTCCATTTAACGTCTCCTTTCCACTTCTTCATCCCCCAGATTCCTGAGTGGAAATTAAAGTGTCTCACATGTCGACTTTCTCCCACTCTCCTTACTGGTTACTTGTAGGGATGGGAAGAGATCCCAACATCTCCAGTCTGTTTGCTCAGAGTTCTTTGTGCTGCCTCAAATGTTGCAATATGCAGTCTCAGTAAAAACAGCTATTATCTTAGAGCAGTGGTCTCCAAACTTTTTTGATTGCACACCTCTATCAGGAAAAATCTTTTGAGCATGCACCCCCTGCTGTGCCAAAGGGGAAAAAAAAAAGCCACTCAGACTCCCGCCTAAACTGCTGAAGGGGGAAGGGGAAGCACCACTCGGACTCCTGCCCGAACCGCCGAAGCAAAAAAAAAAAAGCACTCCTACTGCCGTGCACCCCCAAGGATCTTTTTGCGCACCCCACTTTGGAGACCACTGTGTTAGAGGACTAGAGAGTAGCAAAAGCTGTATCTATCTTTGAAACAGGCACTTGGGGTGCTTTTACCAGTGAGTCTTATCTTACTACCAGGTAAATCGGTAGATGAAGTATAAAGCCACTATATGCACATGTCATGAAGGCCATTGGCATCTGTAAAAACATCATGCTTCTTTAATCTATTAGAATTCTTTGATCATGTCAATGAAACAGTGTCTAAAGGAGAACCAGCTGTCCTGGGCCAACACACTATTTAATCCACTTTCACAGTGATGTAATTCCATTAAAACAAAAGTTCACATGAACACTTCTTTCCATGGTAGTGTGGTCCCACGGATTTGGCCCTGGTCTGAGACACCGGAGATCTGAGCACTATTCCTGAGTAAATCCCTTAATCTCTCTCTGCTTTAGTTTGTCAATCAGTAAAATGAGGCCAACAACCTCTGTCGACTTCTATTAAGTATTTGAAGAGAGAGATTTGAAACATGCTGTATAAGTGCTAAATATTATCTGTTGTTGTTGTTAGTGTTTTTTAATGGTTCTTTGGTGCAGAAACAAATTAGTCTCTCCCTTCCTCCACCCATCTCAGGGAATTTCTATAGCCTGAATATATGACCCATTTTATAGGGAGCTAAATCAAGATGCAGGGAGAATATTTCGGGACATGGATGTCCCTGGTTATGTTTGCAGATCTAAGCCACATTCATGTGGGCAGCAGCAAGGTGAGATTGGCACTGCACTCCATGAAGTACACGTGTCTATTCAATGAGGCTCATGTACTATGAAGACTTGATACTTGTCAAGTTGAATTAAAAGTCTGGAGTGTAAATCTGACAGGCTTCAGAGCAGGGTCCTTGAATTCAAAAAGAGCACAGCACTAACCTCCTTCCTCCCCCTCTTCCCCCTTTCAGGCAGAAAATGTTAAACGAATTGTAGAGGCTTTGAATGTTGAGGATTGAGACACTTTAAATTTAGTCCCATTAACTTGTGTTCATTTACAGGCCACTTGGATGCAATCTCTAGCTCGCCTGAGTCCTATCATGTACCACAACCAAGACAATACACTTGGAGAATCATGTGTTTTTAAAAAAAAAAAAAATCCCCATCTGAATACGTGGTTTTGTTGTCTCTGTACCTGACTGCAAAAAGCTGCATGTGTTGTACCTGTCAGCATTGCCTCTGAATTACAAGTGAGGAGCCATCTTTTCACACATGTATTTACTGGAGCTGAGAGAAACAACTGGCCTGTGCTTGAGAAATGTTGGCTGGCAGTTATAAAAACCTGAGAATGGGGGAGCCCTGAAATCCAAGACAGGAAATAAATGCACATTGCACAGTGAAGGGATTTTCTATTCCTTCACATCAGTGAGACTGACACCACATGCCATCTGCACTCCTAGAGAACCATGTTGTTGTGTAGCATGGGCAAGATTCAGGTTACATCTCTTCAGGGTCAGTACCACATTATCAGTGGTCCCTTAGACGTGCTGTGGGCTTGATTGTGATCTCACATGGTGGTAACTTTGAATATTTTTAATGGAGTTGCTCCTGATTTTCATTGAGGTCAGTCTGGCCCTGGAGCAGCCTATACCTTTAGCAGTAGCTGTGCTCTGTGCTTGATGTGTTGTTCATAAGTCAAATGTGTTTAATCTTCACACTAACAGCTCCCTTCTCTCCCCACGTCTGGGTCAGATCACAACTAACCTTGCATGGGTGCATTGGAAAGTGGGAGGCACGAATAAAGCACTTTCCCCCTTTACCTATACTGGGGTGTATCAGGGATAATCCCTGTCCTTCATTCCTAGTCTAGGACAAATGAATATGTACAGTCATGATGGTGAATTCAGTGAAAAGGACAAGGAGGAGCCTGGTGAACAGAGCTGCACCTGTGAGGCTAAGTGTCAGGGGCAGCTCAAGTCTGCACTGCCCCAGCTCTGACAGTGTTTCTGCCTACCTTGAGCACAATGCCACTGGGAGCATAGCCATGGCTTGCTCCATCAGCTGGAGAGGTATCTTAAATCCATGCTCTCCTCTCAGGACTCTGGGAAAGTTCTGTTACTTCTGATTCCATATCACTCTACAATCTCCCTTTTCTTATATACCGCAGCTGCTTAAACCCCAGTCCAGTCCTCAGTCAGCTCTTGCTTTGAGTACTGCAGCAGCCTCCTCTCCTCTCCATCCAAAGTGCTGCAGCTAAAGTGACCTTTCTCTCCCATTGCTCCGATCATATCACTTTTCCTCTTCCTCCCACTAATCCTTTCCCTGGCTCCATCTCTCTTTCTGCATCAAGTTCAGGCACCTTGTCCTTCCTTTCTCTTTCTCTCTCTCTCGATGCCAGTAGATGGGACAGAACACCACACCCAGGAGATGTGTGGGTTACATATGCACTCGTACATATGAACACATGATCTATGCTCTTCCCAAGTCTATCTCCTTAAGTCCCTTTGTCTCTGTGCATCTTGCTTTCCACACACCAAATAATATGAAGACATCACAAGGGCAGGGCTGCGTTCTTAATAACTGTTTGCCCAATATATGCAAGGCCTATTACATACAGACTGCTGCTGTGGCAGGTTTCTGGTGGTTTCTAAAAGCACAGAACACAGTGACCACTACTTGAGGGCTCACAAACTATTTAAAGGGGTACTAACTTATTCCTATACTGTAAAATATTCTCCCAATCTCAGCTGCAAGCTCCTTCGCCTCCATCAGCTCCCTCCTTAAAGTTCACTTATTTCGTAAGTCTTCCCTTGAGCCTCTTCACTCTGATGCTGAGCATGTCCCCCGTGTAAGGAGCATGTGTCTTTGCCCCTTTTTAGTGGCTGGCCCACAGAAGAGGTTTGTGAGTCTGCTACAACTACCAAGTTGGAGATTTATCCCTTTAGCTCAAGTGCTACAGCTTCATGCCTTGAACATGGAAGGTCCCACATGCCAGCTGTGCTGGTGTTGGTTATATGTACTTCAGTTCTTCTGCTACCCATATGTATTTGTGGTAGAGGAACCCAAACATAAACCTGGGATCCAAATTCCTCAGAGTTTGGAGAAGTTTGGATCTGAACTTGGTAGCTCAGGCTCATCTCTAGTTTGTGTTTGTCTGAATTATACCGAAGCACATTGGGCAGCATGGAAATTACCAGACTAGATCAGACCAATAGACCATCCAGTTTAGGATCCTGTCTATGACAGTGGCCAATAGCCACTGCTTGTACTCATCCATAGTTGGCCATTTAGAAAGCTGTTTGAGTCAGCTACAGCTGAAAAGTATCACGTAACTTACTTGATCTTCCAGCAGAGGACAAATAAGGCCCTACATATGGTTTTATCTGTCTGAGTGCAGGAGCTGGTGACTTATCAGCACTAAGGCTAGTGCAGGAAAGAGGAGAGACAGATTTATGGCACCCATGGCACCTATGTCTACAGGAAAGGGAAGCCCATCATGATTTAATTCAGGCCTGCACAACTCGTAAAGTGGCGAGGGCCACATTACTCCAAAGAAAACAGCTGAGGGTCGAAACCTCCTGACTCCGCGGAAACACCCCCTTGCCCCCAGGATCTCCAAGCCCGGCGGAAACACCCCGCCCCAGCACCGCCCAGCCCTGCAGAAACAAACCTTTCTTCCCCAGCGCCGCCCCACCAAAACACCTGTGGGCCAAAAAGGAAGGTTGGGAGTAGGGAGGTGATACTTGATTTTAAATCATCCAGGAGCTCCCAGCTGAAGAAGTGGCTGGGAGCCCTCAGGGTCAAATTAAAGGGCCCGGAGCTCTGGCAGCTGGGGGACCTGGAGCTTTGCGGGGCTGAGGCAGGGATTTAAAGGGCCCAGAGCTCCTGCTACCGAGGGGAGCCCGAGCCCTTGAAATCCCAGCCCCAGCCCATCCGCTGGACCTGTGGCTGGGATTCAAAGGGCTCTGGGCTGCCTGCAGCCACAGGGAGCCCTGAGCCCTTTAAATCTCAGCCGCCGCCGGGATTCAAAGTGCTCTGGGCTGCCCGTGGCAGCAGGGAGCCCTGAGCCCTTTAAATCTCAGCCGTGGCCGGGAATCTCTGCGGGCAGTCCAGAACCCTTTGAATCCCGGCCCTGGCTGGGATTTAAAGGGCTCTGGGCTCCCCGCCACTGCCAGCAGCCCAGAGCCCTTTGATTCCCGGCCGCGGCTGAGATTTAAAGGGCTCAGGGCTCCCCACAGCAGCGGGCAGCCCAGAGCCTTTGAATCCCGTCCATGGCTGGCAGGGCCGGCTTTAGGAAATGCTGGGCCCAGTTCGAACATTTTCAGCGAGGCCCCGGCAGGGATGACTGAAAAAAAAAACCCCCATAAAGAAAAGTCTTTCATTTCTTAGCAACCGGTTCCCTATAAAAAGTTCTGCCACAGTATGTATTTTTTGTACCAATAGGGTTACCATACTTCCATATTTTCCTCTCGGATGGCGATTTAAGAACCAAAAAGCCTGACATGTCCGGGAAAATACAGATGTATGTTAACCCTACCTAAAGTTCTTTTTTAAAAAGATGGGTCTGAACTAGAAATGAGCTCAGCCACTCCCTGAGGGTGTGCTAGGGTGCACATGTGTGGGTTCCAGCTGCTCCCTGCCCACTTCATTGAAGCAAATGTGCAGGGTTACTTCCCTGGGAACTGCAGGGCACCAGTGGACATGGGGCTGGCTGGAAGTGAGGGGAGGAGGGGGCTGAAGGTAGGGTCTGGCTGCAGTCTGGGCAATGGGTGTGGGGCAGGGTGGAGACAGGGGGTGTGGGTGGGCTGGCTGGCTTCAGGCAGGGCCACGGGGGGGGGCGCGGCATGGGTTGGCAGGGCTGGAGACAAAGGAGTGCGGGACTGGCTGGCTTCAGGCAGGGGGGTGCAGCAGGGGTTGGCTGGAGACAGGGCAGGGGGTGCAGGGCTGGTGCGGGCAGGGCAAGAGGTGCGGTAGGGGCTGGCTGGAGACAGGGCAGGGGGTACAGGGCTTGCTGGAGACAGGGGCTGGTGCAGGGCTGGAGGCAAGGCAGGGGCTGTGGGGCTGGCTGGAGACGGGCTGGCTGCGGGCACCAGGTGCAGTGCTGGCTGCAGACAGGAACTGGTGCAGGCAGGGCAGGAGGTGCGGGGTTGGTGCAGGCAGGGGGTGCAGCAGGGCTTGGCTGCCGGCAGCTGGTGCAGGTACAGGAGGTACAACCCATCCTGTATGGTGAGTGCCCCCTCCTCCTCCCTCCCCCACCAGGGTAGCAGCAGCAGCCTGGGGCTCAGGGGCTATTTAAAGGGTCCGGGGCTCCCTTGCTTCCGCTGCCCCAGCCCTGTAAATAGCTGCAGGAGCCCTGGGGAAGTGGCGGTGCTCCGGGAACTATTTAAAGGACCAGAGCGGCAGAGGAAGCTGGAGCCTCCCCCTCACCCACTACCCTAGGGCTCTGGGGGCTATTTAAAGAGCCCAGGGCTCCCCTGCTGCTACCGCCCCAGCCCTTTAAATAGCTGAGGGAGCCCTGGGGAAGCGATGAGGCTTCGGCAGCTATTTAAAGGACCGGGGCGGCAGAGGCAGCTGGAGCCCCGGCCCTTTAAATAGCCCCTGGAGCCCCCTACTACTCCAGTGCTCTGAGGGTATTTAATGGGCCCGGGGCTCCCCTTCTTCTACCACCCCAGGCCTTTAAATAGCCACGGGAACCCTGGAGAAGCGGTGGGGCTCCGGTGGCTATTTAAAGGGCCAAGGTGGTAGAAGCGACAGGAGCCCCGGACTTTTTAAATAGCCCCCAGAACCCCACAGCCCTACCCCAGGGCTCCAGCAGTGGGGGTCTAGTGGCAATTTAAAGGGCTTGGGGCTCCAGCCCCAGCTGCAAGCCCCAAGACTTTTAAATTGCCACCTGGGGAAGCTGGGCCACCCCGGTACAGCGCACTGGCTTTTGCCGGTACACCGTACTGGGGCTTGGGCATGGGGCCCTCTTAGAGGCAGGGCCCAATTCAGGGGAATTGGTTGAACTGGCCTAAAGCCGGCCCTGGAGGCTGGGATTTAAAGGGCTCTGGGCTCCCCACTGCTGCGGGCAGCCCAGAGCCCTATGAATCCAGGCTGGGGCTGAGATTTAAAGAGCTCTGAGCTCCGCGTCTCTGCGGGCAGCCCAGAGCCTTTTGAATCCCGGTCCTGGCTGGGATTTAAAGGGCTCTGGGCTCCCCACGGCTGCCAGCAGCCCAGAGCCCTATGAATCCCGGCCGTGGTTGAGATTTAAAGGGTTCTGCGCTGCCAGCAGCGGCGGGCAGCTCAGAGTCTTTTGAATCCCAGCCACGGCTGAGATTTAAAGAGCTCTGGGCTCCCAGCCACTGCAGGCAGCTCAGAGCCTTTTGAATCCCGGCCACAACGGATATAAAGGGCTCTGGGCTCCCCGTGGCTGCGGGCAGCCCAGAGCCCTATGAATCCTGGCCATGGCTGAGATTTAAAGAGCTCTGGGCTCCCAGCCGCTGCGGGCAGCTCAGAGCCTTTTGAATCTCGGCCGCGGCTGGGATTTAAAGGGCTCTGGGCTCACCACTGCTGTGGGCACCCCAGAACCCTTTGATTCCTGGCTGCGGGCCGCACAGTGAGCCTCTGCGGGCTGCATGTTGTGCAGGCCTGATTTAATTAAATTAACATCAACTGCAAATCTTATGACCAAACATTTTGAAATCAGCAGAACACAAGAAAATAGCAGAAGTGGGTAGGGCAGATTCTGCCTTCATTTTCATGTGACTGAGTGTAATCCGTGAAACACTGCTAAGTTACAGTATGTCTGACTTTCTGCCATCATAGGTTCAATAAGGAAATGATCCAAAGAAAAGCAACTCACAGTTATGACTCATTGATATACAGGGCATTGCTAGAAATGTGTTTGAGTTTTGAGACGATTAGATCCAGGCAGTCAGTAATCTTTAAGAATTAGGTAGTTATAGTCCTGGGGAAACAGATGGACTGACGTCAGTGGGAAAGGCACAAGTGAAAGTGAGCAGAATGTAGCCCTGTGTTTCTCAGCTGTGATCTGGGGGCACCCCCTCCATGGAGGGGAGAGGATTCTTGATGCTCCATTAAGCCCTTAATTTTAGCCCTGCACAGTGACAAGTGCATCCGTGGCACTTAAATTATGGGATAGATTTTGTCTTTAGGCAGAACCCTGGACAAGGGGTGAAGAATGAGCTGCACCACCCAAGAGCAGCCCTTGGAGGCTGGGTGGGTCAGGTCCTCAACTGGTATAAGATAGTGTAGCTCCATTTACTTCAATGGAGCTAGGCCTTGTGACTGAGAGAGACACTGCTGATCACAGTGTCTTTTCTGCTTCCTTCGTGCTTCTAGGGATTAGTTGGCCTATACCATGGATAATTTATTACCCTCCCCAGAGGTGGCAGAACTGGCGGGGCTGGAGGGGCTAGCACATCTCACAAGCGTGAAAATAGTCGTATATATGTGGGGGATGAGAGCAGCCAATGGAGGGATTGGAGTAGCCACCACAGCACGCAGGCTCAGGTTGGGAAGTGGGACCTAGAGGGGCTGGAGTGGTCCTGGGAGCAGGTAGGAACTCTCAGGGCCCTCTATCCCAGCCTGGAGCCAGTTCACCTCCTGAGACTGAGTGTCACTCCCTCCTCTCACTCCCCTTCCTATCCCTCCAACCTAGGGTGACCAGACAGCAAATGTGAAAAATTGGGACAGAGGGTGATGGGTAATAGGAGCCTATATAAGAAAAAGACCCAAAAATCGGGACTGTCCCTATAAAATCGGGACATCTGGTCACCCTACTCCAGCCCCTCCCATTCCAAAGGAGCTTCTACCCCTCCTTCTGCTACTCTGGCCAGTAAGTGTGAATGGGAGTGGAGGCGATGGAGCCAAAAGCTGTCGATTCCTCAACAGTCTGCTCTGGAGAGGAAGCAGTTGGGCACTGCTTACTCCAATGCACCTGGATCCAAGGTCCAAGTAATCTATGTATGGAGCTCTTCACTTCCTCATACCCTTGTGTATGGACTCAGTCACAATCTAGCCCTAATAAAACTATTGTTCAAATCACTCCTGATTGCTTGCTTCTTCCATGATGCTCACAAGAAGTACAACGATAATGAATAAGAACACAAAATGTCCCAACCAAGCTGAAACCTTCCTCTGGGTTTCCCAGTACATTATGTCATCTTTTGGAATCAACTGCTAAAGACAGGTCCAGTTGGATATATTGTTTACTACCATGGGTAGCTTCCAGTTAAGTAAGCACTACCCCCATGGTTAATGCTTGCACAATATGGACCTCTGTCTGCCTTTTAAACTGTGAGCACTATTGTCTTAATCTGATATTGTCAACAGTCAGATGTTGAACTAGACTTAGACTGTCACCAACTCATTTCACAAAGAAGCTATTAGTTGATAACAGCTTCTAGCTATTAAAGACCTGAGCTGGTTTCCAACTGGTGACCTTGGGGTAAAAAGCTTCATGTCCCATAATCAGGGCTGTTCTTACCCATACGCAAAGTATGCAACTGTGTAGGGCACCAGGAAATTTGGGGCACCAAATTTCCTGGTGCCCTGTGCAGCTGTGTGCTGCTCAAGCCCCTGCCCTGCCTCTTCCCCATGGCCCCTGCCCGGCTCCACCCCCGCCTCGTCCTTTCCCTGCCCCTGCTCCACCCCAGCCTTGGCCCCACTCCCCTGAGGAGCGCAGGATGGCCAGGCCTGCACTCACCGGCGGTGGGAAGTGCAGACCCGACCCCAGCCACGACGTTGTTGAGTGCTGGGGGGTGGTTTCCCCTTGCCCCCCAAGCCAGCCCCGCCCCCACTGTGGAGGATGGCCCTGCCCATAATATCTCCCAAGTCTTCCAATGTTATAAATTATTTTATTTTAATTATTATTTATAGAGCATCATGACTGCAACTGGTACAGAATCTCAAGGAAAAGATATTAAAAGCAAAATTCTTGGCTCATCAGCCTAAAACTTCAGGCTAAAACCAGGTACAATACGGTTAACAAATGAAAGGCTAAATCCCAAACTCAGGTTTAAGAAATTCCTTATATGAGCAAAACTCCTTTTTCAGGTTGGATGTCTTGCCTGAACAAGAAGTGATTAAAAACGGAGTTCAGAGTTCAGGATTGGGCTCAGGGAGTGGTATATGGATGTTCCAATAATTTGACATTTTTAGTTCAAGCAAATTGTTCCTTTGTGTGAGTTTAGGACTCAAACAGCTCTATGAAAGGTAAACATTCAAGTTCTCTCCCTTCTAATCTGATCCTCTATTCGATCAACTAGCATAAAGCGGTTCAGGATGAAAGGAAGGATGGTCCAGTGATTGGGACACTAGCCTAGGACATGAGAGATCAGGGTTCACTTCCTTTCTCCACCACAGACTTCCTGTGTGACATTAGGTGAGTCACTTTGCCGCTCTGTGCCTCAGTTTACCACACATAAAATGGGGATAAGCGTACTTCCCTGCCTCACATCAGACTTGTGAGGATAAGTATATTAAGGATTGTGAGGTGCTCAGATACTGCAGTGATGGGGTCTATATAAGTACCATAGATAGATTTCCTCTATACAGAATCCCACAAAAGCTGATTGGACCCTTCCTGCAGTTTCAGATCTGTTTCAGGGAATTATAATAGAGCAGGGGTACCTATGGCCCGTGGGCCACATCCAGCCCAGTACTTCATGTCATGCAGCCTCTGGCAAGTCTCCAGGCTGGAAGCACCAAGCCTCGGAGCCCCCACGCGGGGCTGGAGCCATGAGTGCTAGCTCACCCCACTGTGGGGGGAAGCTAGGGTTGCCAGGCCTTTAAAAGTCTGCTCAGTTCCTGGCAGTGACTGGCATATCCCTGTGGCCCCTAGGAGCAGGGGTGTTCAGGGAAGCTCTGTGCACTGTCCCCGCCTCCAGCACCAGTTCTGCAGCTCCCATTGGCTGGGAACTGCAGCCAATGGAAGCTGCGGGGGTGGCGCCTCCGAGCATGGGCAGCACTCACCATGCAGAGCCCTCTGGCCCCTCTGCCTAGGGGCCGACAGGGTGGCCACTTCTGGGAGCCGTGTGGAGCCAGGGAAGGCATGGAGCCTGCCTTAGCCCTGCCGCACTGCCAACCGGGAGCCACCTGAGGTAAGCACTACGTGGCTGGAGCCCACTCCCTGAACCTCTTGTCCCAGGTCAAACCCCCTCCCAGACCCTGTACCCCCATCTGCACCCCTGCTGCAGCCTGGAACCCCCTCCTCCATCTGAAACCCCTCATCCCCAGCCTCACCCCAGCACCTGCACTCCCACCCACACCCCAACCCCCAGCCTGGAACCTCCTCCTCCACCTGGAACCCCTCATCCCCAAACCCACCCCAGAGCTTGCATCCCCAGCCAGCACCCTCACCCCTCCCGCAACCCAACCCCCACCCAGAGCCCCCTCCTGCACCCTGAATCCCTCATTTCTGGTACCACCCTGGAGTCTAGGGGAAGCCCCAAGCCTGTGCCTCCCCACCCCCTGTGGGGCTGTGTGTGGCCTGCAACTGATTTTTTTTTCTGTGGGTCAGTGGCCCCTGATAGATAAAAGGTTCCTCACCCCTGTAATAGAGGATCATGGCTCTTGTTACTAACGTCTTGATTCCAAAGGCTGAAACCTATAGCAGCAGTGAAGGTTATAAAGGTGCATACGTCCACTGACATTTGCTGTAGCTGGCATTTGTGCCTCAGTTACTGAAAAGTTTGGTTTGACAGATTTAAATATCTTCAGAAGGCTTTCCTGACACTTCCATTGTGGATTTACACCAGCTGAGTATCTAGCCCCTTTTGTTTGCACCATGTTGGTTCACAAAGATCCTCATGTAAGATATCACTAAAAGTAGATGTACTTTGCTCAGTAGATGCTCAGAATTTAGGTGTAACTCAACCCAAAAAACAGCCTTCTTCTAGAGGGTTAATAAGTCATTTTTATGTGTATTTACACATTATTAGAAATTTCAAAAGGCCAGAAACACGGAAACATTTAAAGCAAGCTGATGTTAAAAACCACCTGGCTTCAGAACAGAGGGCATTTTATCTCCCTCTTGTCCCGGAGGGTTTAAAAGGGCCTAGCAATAATTGTGTTTTCATATTTCTGTCCACTTCTCGTGACCTTCATGATCAGCTTGACTGGTGCTGAGTCATTTAAAAAATAAAATCTCCAATAATTTTCCAAAATGAGGTATTTAATGACAAGCCTTGTAAGAACAAACTTTATCACAGAAACAAGCTGGGTGAGGTAATACCTTTTATTGGACTATCTGTTGGGGGAAGAGCAGAGGTGAAAGTAAGCCAGTACGGTCCAGTACGCCGTACCGGCAAGAGCCAGTACTCCGTGCTGGACTGCATCAGCTTCTGCGGCGGAGATTTAAAGGGCTTGGGTCGGGGAGACCCAAGCCCTTGAAATCACGGCCCACAGCTCCAGCGGCTGAGCTGGGGCTGGCATTTAAAGTGCTCCTCCGATCTTCCCGCCACCTCTGCAGTTGGGAGCCCCCTGGGTGATTTAAAGGCCCTGGGACTCCCAGCCACAGCTGGTGCCCCAGGGCCTTTATGCCTCTTCCGAATGAGTTACTTTCACCCCTGGTGAAGAGACAAGCTTTTGAGCTTACCCAGAGCTGCTCTTTAGGGCTGTGTCAGCTTGTCTCTTTCACCAGCAGAAGTTGGTCCAGTAAAAGATTTAACTTCACCCACCCTGTCTCTCTAACATTATGGGATCAACACAGCTACAATACTGCAAACATTACCCTAGTTTACAGACCACCTTCACAACTGCAGGGAACTATACAGTAAAGAATGCTGCCTCTTAAAAGTGTCTTTAACAAAAGAGTTTAGTGTCTAAAATCATTCATTTTAAATAGCCCACTTCAGCTCGACAGGACAAAGGACAGGTGTCAACTTTCAATGTATGTGTAGGTCACCTCTACCCCGATATAACGTGACCCAACAGAACGCGAATTTGGATATAATGTGGTAAAGCAGTGCTCAGGGGTTGGGGGTCAGGCTGCACTCTGGCAGATCAAAGCAAGTTCCATATAACGTGGTTTCACCTATAACACGGTAAGATTTTTTTGGCTCCCGAGGACAGCGTTATATCGGGGTAGAGGTGTACTTAAAGGGAAGAGAGAACTTCATCCTCTCTCAATCAAGCAATCACTCTGGAGCATGAGGTTTGAGTACTCTTATCACTTTCTTTTGTTTACAGAATGTATTCACCCTAGGACATAGCATTGTAAGTACTAATGCTAATTAAAGGGAGCAAAAGTAGGTAAATGTAACACATGTGTGAGAACACAAGAGGGAGATGAAGGAAGGAGATTGCAGGGGCTGTTGGGAGCTATTCCATTTATTTATGTCCTTGAATAAAGAATCCAGTTTTATCTCACTAGAGTTCACTCGCTGCAGATAAATTCATTGTTGATTCTCCTTCTCATAAATACAGAACAGGGGAACTACAAGGCTCAGGAGATTGGATTGACCTCCAGCTCACTAGTTCAAAAGCAGCCCAAATCAATAGTAACTAAGGCTATGTCAACACTTGGCACTGGGGGTCTGATTCCCAGCTCAAGGAGACGTACTTGTGCTAGCCCTGGGGCGGGTTTGTACTCCAGATGGATTCTTACTCATGGCAGCTAGCCCATGCTGCTGCTGGCTGCTGCTGCCTGTGGTACCGCAGTTACGCTACTATTTTTAGCATGCTAGGTCAATGAGAGCTAGTGCAAGCATGTCTTCTCAAGCTGGGAATCACGCCCCCAGCTCCAAGTGTAGACATAGCCTGGAAGTCATCACCTTCTGGAGAAGGATTCTACCACTTAATCACTGATGTGTACAACACTGCCATCTGAAACTTGAGTGGCCGAGGGAAATGATCATAGTGGTGGAGTCTCAGTCAGTTCCCTGTGGCACACCATAAAACCCGCCTCCATAACTGAAATCCTTACTGCTAGCCTTAGCAAACAGGCCAATGGAGTCCTCTTTCCCTTTTAGAAGCAGTCCCTTCAGAGTCAGGCCTTGGCTACACTTGCAAGTTGCAGCGCTGGTGAGGGGGTTACAGCACTGCAACTTACCAGGTGTCCACACTTACAGAGCTCAGCCAGCACTGCAACTCCTTCTGCACAGTGGCTGTACTGGTACGTACGGGTTGTAGCGATCGCGCTGCTGATGCAGCGCTGCTAATCAGGTGTGGAACTCCCACGTGTTATTAGCCGTCAGTGTTTAGGCAGGTATCCACATTCTATATACACCACCGAGGTTCCCGGCTAATCTAAAACAACACAATGCTCTTTGCTGCGCCAAGCGACTGCGAGCGGCGGAGGCTTTGGATGTTCAGTCTGTTTGTTGAGGAGAAAGCAGGCGGGGGGAGGGAATCTCGGGAGCTGGCGTTATCTGGGTGAAGCCTTTTTACATTTAAAGAGTGATTGAGAGAGGGTGGGAAGTGGCCAGAATTTGCAAGGAGGGAGCTCACAAGTGTCTGCCTGCAACCTGCACTCTCTCTGTTCCCCGACATCGCTGTCACACTGCACCCCACCCCCCTCTTTTGAACTTGCAAGGCAGGGAGCTGTCACAGTGTCTGCTCCAAAAATCCACTCTCTCTGTCTCCCGCAAGCTACCTGTCACACTCCACCCCACCCCCCCCTTTTGAAAAGCACGTTGCAGCCACTTGAACGCTGGGATAGCTGCCCACAATGCACCACTCTCAACAGCACTGCAAATGCTGCAAATGTGGCCACACTGCAGCACTGGTCGCTGTCAGTCTGGCCACACTGCAGCGCTGGCCCTACACAGCTGTACGACCACAGCTGTAACTCCCAGCGCTGCAAAAATGTAAGCGTAGCCATGGCCTTAGTTTGATGTGTTAGCAGGCAGGGCAGTATGGTGAAGCTTAGGCTGCTACTGCAATCCTTGCTGTAACTAACTATTCTCTTTAGAAATACAAGACTTCACATTTGGCTCCAGTTCTTAAAGCCGTTAGCCAATAATAATAATAAAAAAGGCACCAAAAAAAAAAACAATCAATGTTTCACCTCTCCCACATTAGCTATTAATAACATGAATTGACTTCCTTGAATGATAGCGCATGTTCCCCTTCCTGATCCCTTTCCAGGCACGTTTTAAGGAAATTAGAGATTCCTATCAAACTGATGTCTAAATCCAATGTCTTATCAGGCAGGCTTCCTTTGTTGGGAGTATTGTTTTCCCTTAAAGATTAATATTTACAAGGTTTACTTAGTTATCTTTGATCCTTTGGTGACAATTAAAGATCCCAGCTCCAAATGCAATGAATGAACCTTTCTTTATTTGTCCTCCATGAATCGTTTGTCTTGTGCCTCATTGGGCTGGAAATCAAGGAATGAACTCTGGGGTTGCATATGAGGGCTGTAGGTGGATGTCACTATAGTTCTAGTATCGGTGTCCATGCCTGACATTTCTGCTTGCGTAGAAGTACTTGAAAATATATGTATATTTATTAGAAACAATATTAAAAAGCTACAGTTTTTTCTTTTTTCTTTTTTTTTTTTTTAAAAAGGTGTGTTTAGTACTAATACTCTTAGACAGGAGAAATAACTGTGATGCGCCAAATCTTACTCACAATCCCCAAATGTGCCCACTAAAATGATTAGCAGTGAAATGGTTAACATTGTAGCCCAGTTGGGGGCGTTTGTCATTAGTTAATACTTCAGAGTTAATACTTCAGTTGGGCTGGAACTTACTATTTCATACTTGCCATTCAGACTCTCCATCAGGAGTTTCCCATCATGGTTCAGTTCACGTTCAGAGGTGTTTTTTTTTCAGCTACAAAAGCTAGTTGTTTTTTTTTAATGAAAGTTTAAATACAGAAGAAAGGGATGCATGCAGGGAAGTGTTCATTCAGTGTAACACAGGGCTTAGTCCAACCCTCTGCTTCTAGGATTATAAAAGCCCTCCATTCATTTCGCAGGATGAGTGAGTTCTGAAGTCACACATTAAGCAGCTCTCACCTGCGCTAAGGAAGAGAGATGTTCTTATATTCACAGCTGTATTGCTTAGGCACACTCAGAAAGAATAATACCAGGGATGAATGTGTCCTATTTTACAAATCATTTATATTCTAAATATATTCCTGATGTGACTCCATCAAATACAATAGGGATACAGCAGGGACCAATATGGCCTTGACTGATAGCAGTTTTAACCTCTCTGATTTTTCTCCTTAGCATAGACTGATAATGACACAATCTCCCTTCCCTTGAAGTGGTACCATGCAATAGTCAGCTTAGCATGGTCTCCCCTGAAACTGAAGTCCCTTCTGGCTCATTGTATAAAATCTGTCCCCAACCATTTTCTATTAGTACTCCTCCAACCCCTGCTCACCTTACATCCCCACTCTTCCCGTTTATTGATATTTTCTTGACCAAAACTGCAAGGAAGGGGAAAGGGGATTACAATATATTCGGATCTGCCCACAGGCTGCAGCTTGGAATGAGGTGACAATCATTTTCTAGGAAGTCTGGCTGCTCTTTGTATCAACAGACACCTTTATCAAAACCACAGGCCCTCATGAGGAAGCCCATTAGAGGAAGCAATTGGTTAATAGAGAAGGGATGATTTATAATCTTGGCATAGCCAATGTTTCTCTCCCTGCCCCTTTGGAGAAAATGGAAGACTCCATTCCACTTTCCATAGGTGTGTGTGGGTTATTTAATTTCTTCACAATCTGCTGTCTCATTCTGAAGCTGCAGATTTGATGTGTTTTTATAGTAAATTCATACACGCAGTCACAGATGTCTCTGATGTGATAAGAACAGTGGCCAGTGACTGTTGTAGCTTCAGAGCTTCTCAGGATTCTCACCCAAGTTGCAGATAAGATGTCTTTTCTTATTAATTAAGAAATACCCAGCAGCAACTGTACATATAAATAATATGTCACCAACAGTCAGTTCTGTCACCTCCACGCAGGGGATGGGGGACTGCGGGGGTAGAAGCTGTGCGAACAGGAGAGCAGGGAGGGAGGCTCACACACAGCCTCAGGGGAGCAGGTGGGAGGTGTGGGTGGCAGGAGCGCTGTGAACATGGGCTGGAGGACTCAGGAGGAGCACAGGGCAGCCGCACAGCCGGCCAGAGAGAAGTGATGCTTTGAAGGGGAAACTGCTGCCTCCGGCCTCCGGCTGCTTGGCTGCCTCCTGCTCCTCCAGCCTGTGTTTGCACCACTTACCGCTCCCTGATGAGCGGCAGCTAGGTGCAGCCTATGGGGGAGGGTGGGGGAGGGGGTTGGCCACTGGAACCGGCACAGAGCCCACAGGCTACAAAAACAATCAAGGTGCCTCACTTTTTTTTCATTTATTTCCTATTACTTATAATATAGGAGGAGGATGAAGAAAAAAAGAATGAAAAATGGGGGGCGATGAAGATAAGAGAGAATGTTCTTTTTCTTGACTGGGTCCCATGGGGGGACCCCAAAAATGAAGCTGAGCACAGGGCCCCACTAACTCTAAATCCGCCACTGGACTGGACTAGAACAGAGGTTTTCAAACTCTGGGATGCGGCTCCACAGGATTAGCCACTGGTGGACCAGAGACACTTTGTTTACCTGCGGCGTCCACAGATCTCAGCTCTCAGTGGCCACGGTTCGCCATTCCCTGCTAATGGGAACTGCAGGAAATGGCGGCCCAGTCCACACTGCTTCTCACTGGTAAACAAAGTGTCTCCGATCCGCCAGTGGCTAACCCTGTGGAGCCGCGACCCAGAGTTTGAAAACCCCTGGACCAGATGACATTCCACTTATAAGACTAGTTCAGTATTTCATTTTCCTATCCTCCATCTTTGTCCTCTTTAGAAAAACCTAATGCTTTTTGTAATAGGAAGGGTTTCCTCTTTTAACTGCTGTTGATGCAGAGTTTAAAGGTACAATATCATGTTAAAATAATTAATAATTATATATTACTAAAATCAGTGTCCTTACATATATTACAAAGAACACCTAATTTATTTTTAACTACATATTTATGCTCTTTGTTTGCTTTCTGCATCTCTTCCCACTTGGGCAATGAAAATAGACTAGTCAGTTTCACTTTCTGTTTCTAGTCAATTTCTCTCTCATCAGTCCTGATGTACTAACATCTTGTTGTAATGTTTGGTTGCAAATGCTGCAGGGGGAGGTTTACTCTTTGTTAAGTTTTTGCTGGAAATTTAAAAAACATTAACCCATTTCTATTTGTCTTAAATTTTGTAAAAGCCTGTTTTTAGAAATTGTATAGGGCCAAATTTGACGTGTCCCTTTAAAACCTCAAGAATCACAATCACAGATGCAAACAGATTCATGCCTGCTAGGTCAATAACCTTTACCATTACCATTCTGGTAATTGATCTGCTTGATGTTTTCTTAGATTATCATTTTGCCAGCCAGGGATGTGGTTATATTTCTGTTGCAAATTACCTTCGAGGGAGGGGAACTTGACTTCAAGAATATGATTCCCTGGCAGGTTGTTGGTGACATGCAGGTTTTTATTGTTTTAAAACTCTAGTTTCACCTTTCTCACATTTCTCCTGTTAGATAATCAGCAACCATTAACTACATTGTGAGCTACAAATAAAGTGTGATATAAGAATTAAACTTATTATCTGATTGGCAAACTGGGAACCCTTTTTCATGTTAAAGGTTTGAATGTATTTTAACAAAACCAAGTCTTGATCTACATTTTAGAAAGCATTGTGCTCCAAAAGATTAAAAAAAAAAAACCTGGCAGAAAGCTGCAATTAATATCTGTCTCTGCACAGCACTGGTGGCACAGAGAAACTAAGGCTTGTGACTTTAATGGAGTTATTTCAGATTTACACTGTAATGGCTGAGACCGGATTCTGGCCCAGAAATTCTGGTCCACGAGTTCAGCGAGTTTGATGGACTCAGCTCAGTCTCAGTCCCAGTTGAGCATTGTATGCGTGACAAGGGACAGTTAGGCACCATTATTCAGGATCAGCATAAAAGTGAATGAACTCAGAGCTAAATAGGAAATTGCTTTATTGTCATCTTAGTTGACAAACCGAACTATACAGTCATGTAGCCCAGATTGTTTACTAGGTCTAGATAAGAATTTAGAGATGGTAGCCATTCTAATCATTATAGAAGCCTCGGAAGATAACATAATCCATTGATGACTCCCAGCATTGTGAATGATTTACAATGATTCTTATGGACACCCATTGTGTTGTGCACCAGCTTGGATAAAGATCACAATGGCAATCACACACACCCCCTTGAGGCACAGGCTGACCATGAGCTAGTGTCAGAAACAATTTCTGTAGTAGAGGCTACACTTAGGGTGTGTCTTCACTGCTAATGAAAAAGGTATGCTTTTTATAGCATGATAACTAACAGGTCTCAACTATCTTGCTGTAAAGTCCAGAGGGAAGCAAGATACCATCAGTTTTCCATGAGGTAAACTAGGAGAGGTCATCCACCAGAAGGGGGTATAGCGCTGCCCTCCTCTAGTTTTCCTTGTGGTAAACTGACAGCACCTTGTCTCCACTAAGGTTTTACAATGAAATAACTATTGCACATTAGTAATCTTACTGAAAAGCAAAGACCCCAGGCTTGTTGATAGGATACTGAGGGGTCAGAATGAGGGCAGTCGGCTTCAGCGGTATTACTGGGCATGCTCAGTCCACATGAACATGCTCAGTACAAGCCAAGCAGCAAATTAGGGGAGTGTGTGTGAATGTGACCTCGCATGCCCCATCCCCACATGTCACCTCTTCTGTAAGCCCCCACTTTTTGGTAGTGAAGACATAGCCTTAGATGCAGGACACAGGGCCAGGTGCAATATAGGTCAATTCTGCTACAGGTTTTACAGATGCTGGGACAGGACATTTTGGTGTTTCATTCCATAGGAACTTGAAGCTGTGAGAAGCATTTCAGTAAAGCTGCTGGTTCTTTACCTTAATACTGCCTCTTAGTGTATTAATTCAGAGATTACAGTGACCTGGGGCACAACTGAAGACGTGCTCACCTTCTCAGGATGATCTGCCCTATAACAAGATTTACACCATATTTAAAGGGAAGATATCTTGCTTACCACACACCTTTACAAGGCCAGAGCAGCATAAAGAGGCCTTAATGGGGGTGGAACCAGTTGCCTGTGGATACTCCCTGTGAAGGGGCCCTTCCTAACCAGAGCAGAGCTGGCATCAAACCCAGCTTGGGGATCATGCCTAGAATGCAGTGCACTTAGGCAGTTTTCTGCTTCCTTGAGCCTTTAGTGGACCTTAGAAGCAAAGAATAATTTAGAGCAGCCTGAAGGATGTTCTAGTTTACACCATTCATGGGCCAGACCCAGGGCCGGTGCAAGGATGTTTCTTGCCCTAGGCGAAACTTCCACCTTCCACACACACCCCCTTGCCCTTGCCCTGAGGCACGCCCCCCGTGGCAGCTCCCTCCCTCCGCCCTGAGGTGCCCCCCCCCGTGGCAGCTCCCCACCCCAGCTCACTCCTGCTCCGAGCACGAACACCCCGAGCACGTCATCGCTGCTTCACTTCTCCCGCCTCCCAGGCTTGCGGCGCCAATCAGCTTAGGCACCGCAAGCCTGGGAGACGGGAGAAGTGAAGCAGCCACAGTGTGCTTGGGGAGGAGGTGAGGCAGGGGTGAGCTGGGGCGAGGAGTTCCCCTGCATGCCCCCTCATCCTTGCTGCAGGCGGCCCTCCCGACGCTCCCCTGCCCCAGCTCCCTCCGCCTAAATGCTGGTGGCAACAGGGGCAGTCAAATATCCGGCCGCTGCGGTTGCTGGTGAAGAAAATGGCACCCCCCAAATCCTAGTGCCCTAGGCGACTGCCTAGGTTGCCTAAATGATTGCACCGGCCCTGGCCAGACCTTCTGCATGAGCTCAGAATCTGGGGAGCACAAACGTGGCTTTAAAGCAAACTTCATCCCTGCTTCCTATCCCTGCCAGAAGTGCAGGAATTGAATAACTAGGATCAAGTTCCTAGTTATGATTTTTCATGTAGGTTTCGTTCATACAACCGAAATATACATTTCAAGTCTTTTTCTGTAGAAGAAACCCCTACGTCCAGAATCTCTAGCTTTAGTGGAAAGATTTCCTTTTCTTAAGGCCTGTGGAGGAAACTGACTTTTCTCAGGCAGCAATCTGCCTAGAATAAACCTGGTTCTTATGGTATATGTCAGCCAAACTCAGGTAGTGGAAGAAGACTGATTCAGTTACAGGAAGATGAGCAAGACGTTACAAACCGCTGTGCGTTTCAAGGGGATGGCCCCATTCAAACGGCTACAGGAGGCACTTTGCCCCCTGACTCCAAATAAGATCTGCCTCTTGTTGTTATCTGGATCCTGTTTCATTCCAAAGAAGCTTTAACTGCTTTTCTCATCTGCTGAACCGCAGTGCCAGGCTGCTGGGCTTTGCCTCTCATTGTGAGGCCAGGGGTTGGGGGGAGAAGGCTCTGGTACAGGCTTCAATGGTTGTCTTTCATGCTGCAACATTTTCAGTCTAATCTCTCTTTTTGGCAGCAGCCAGAGTCAGATGCTTAAACCTCACATGGAGGCTGATTCCTTGTAATATGGGATTATACCTGTTTGGCTCACATACTCACACACAAGCCAGGGTAGCACAGGCAGAGCAAAGATAAACAAACAAATAAAAATCCTTTCACCTTCTGCAATGTCCTCTTGTGCCTTGACCCCTTTAACTCCATAAAGGGTGTTAACTCTTGTAGCACATACAAAAGAATTGGAGCTCATGTTCTTCCCTTGTACCAAAGAGTGATGGTCTGTGTTTGCCAGAGACAGGTACAAAGGTTGAGATGCTCCAGGGTGCTGCGGGTACTTTTTAGCATCTGCTGCTTATTCTCTAAATTCTAGCGTGTTGCCTCAGAGCTGAGATACTTTGTCTGCTTGCATTTGCTTGAAAACTGTTATATTGGAATATACTGAGGTCAGCTGCAAAGTTAAACAGCAGCAGTAAATTTAGGACAATAGTCATAGGACTAGGTCAGATCTGTGCTGTGTAGGGGAAGGTTCGAGGAACTGACATCTTATGTTGTGTTGCAGCCATGGAACTACCTTGAAGAGAGACAGTTTAAAAAGCACTGAATCTGAGAATGAGGCCAGAAAGCATAGCAGCAAATCCAGACTGCAGTTCCACCGAATTGTTTGTCTGCAGTTTAGCTACAAAGAACATCTTGTTACGTACAAATATTCTGTGTGGCTCTGCCTAGCATGATTAGTCCATCTAAACACTCTACCTCCAAAATTAGGGGATGCCAGCAATCAATTTAAGTCATTCTTTCTATTTCATTGCACTCCTGCGAACCGATTCTTTCTCCCCTCCTCTGGGCCTTGTGTTGTCATTTATACCTGTGCAAAGGCTACTACTGGCATGAGTGAATGGAGAATTCTGACTGAATAATTGCTTTGCACCCACTGTGTGTAGGTGTAAAGCAGGGGTCGGCAACCTTTCAGCAGTGCTGTGCCGAATCTTCATTTAGTCACTCTCATTTAAGGTTTTGCGTGCCAGTAATACATTTTAACATTTTTAGAAGGTCTCTCTCTATCAGTCTATAATATATAACTAAACTATTGTTGTAGGTAAAATAAATAAAGTTTTAAAGACGTTTAAGAAGCTTCATTTAAAATTAAATTAAAATGCAGAGCCCCTCCGGACCAGTGACCAGGACCTGGGCAGTGTGAGTGCCACTGAAAATCAGCTCGAGTGCCGCATTTGGCACATGTCCCATAGGTTGCCTACCCCTGATCTAGACAGAGGGATGATCAATTAAGTGAAGACCCACTGGAATATTCTTTTTCTTTACACTAATGGTCAAACAGCAACAAAAGAGACTTTTAAAGAAGGTGAGAAAACACGATTTATAGGAGGATGCTGTGTTTTTTAAAAAGAAGAGTCTCATAAACCTGCAGGCTCATTTCTATCAAAATTAGGGAGGTGAGAGAAAGGGAACTGTAAAAGAAAGAAATAAGATAAGTGAGGTAGGGGCAAGGAAAGAGGGTGGGGAGGTGGATCCATGGGAAACAGCAGCTACTAACCAGAAATAAGAGTCAGTAGTGGTGATGAAGAATGAGAGGGGAAAACATATTTTCTAATGTACCTATAAAGTGATATGGTAAAACATAAGGGCCATATTCTGCTTTAGTGTTGCATAGGAGTAGCTGAAAGGTCTCCTTCTAGTGCTCCCAAACCCTGAAATATAGAAGGTGTGCATGATTTTAACTGAATTAATATATGGCCCTGAAGTGGACGGGAATATTTAAGTATCCTTTTAAACAGCTTGTGAGCCCTCTAATGGCCCCCACTAACTTCCATGTTTCAGAAACCACTGTAGCTAGGCCTTACCTGTTAAATGTTTAGTAAACAGTAATTTGAACTCCACGGTGCCAGTGTGATTTCTTTACATTACAAATATTGCGCAAAGAACAAAAGACACAAGAGGCCTTAAAATTATAAATGTACATTACAATTTTTAGGAGGGGTGTATTTGAGGTATGTCCCACCACCACTTGTGAACATTTCAAATGTTAATACAGTTTGGGTTAAAGTCTCTGCATTCCGAGAGCTGGGGATTTTTCAAGTCACTCCCTGACACAGCAATAAGTCTTGCTGTCCCAAATTTTCAGCAACGACCCGTGATTTGAGATCCTCAATTATTGGATGCCCTGTTTGGGACACCTAAATGGGGCCTGATTTTCAGAAAGAGCTGAGGACACCCTCGTCTCTCCCCAAGAATCGGACTGCTTTAAGATGCCTTAAAGTAGGCCTCCCAAAGCTGATGGCCTCCTAGATCACTAGCCTCTGCTGAGAGTTGAGGCTGCAGTTTGCTTTCCCAGTAAATCTGAAAAACAAACACAGCGTATTTTAAAGTCATGCAGTTTTTATGATGCTAAATTAGCTTTGATATGAAAGGAATGACTGTGTCACAAAATGGAGCATAGAGTAACGTCCACCGAGCCTGGCTTGCCATATTTAATGGAAAGCAGCAATCACCTCACACAGGGGCGGCTCCAGACCCCAGCAAGCCAAGTGCGTTCCTGGGGCAGCATGCCATGGGCGGTGCTTTGCCGGTTGCCAGGAGGGCGGCAGGCGGCTCCAGTGGACCTCCCGAAGGTGTGCCTGCGGAGGGTCCGCTGGTCCCGCGGCTCAGGTGGACCTCACGGCAGAGCGCCTCCCACGGCATGCCGCCCTGCTTGGGGAGGCGAAATGTCTAGAGCTGCCCCTGACCTCACTTGACCCACGAAGGGAGGAAGCAAGAGAAGTTCAGTAGGGTCAGGAAGGAAGGTAGCAGGAGCAATAGAATTTGTGTCCGTCAGTGTAGGAAATTGGCCCCAGATGTTAACACAGCAACCTGGGGCATCATTAAAAAGCAAATGTCTACTTCAGTATGGTATAAATATTTTTGTTGCTGTCTATGTGCTAAAGGTAGGAAACACAGAGGGAAAATCAATGCCATGGTACAGTATTTGCTTACTATTTAATAGTGTTATGCTGAAAGGTGTTAAGGAATGCCAGCAGGTGCACCTTAGATCCAGCTGTATTCTCAGACCTCATTAGAGCCAGTGGTGTGACAAGAACTCTCTTCCAGGCTCAACAAAAAGCACAATCAGTTCCCTTGATGTAGTAAAAAGAAATTTAACATTTTTATTAAAGTTAATGTTTAAAATCAAATGTGCACAAGTTAAGAAGGAAGGTACTGTATATTAAACTGCTTGGCAGCTCAGAGCTAACTTGTGTGGACCCGGGGTTTCTCAGGCTGCAAACAGAGGGGCGACGACTTTGATTGCAGATGGTGTGTGGTGGAGACAGAGAAAGCCAGCAGAAGCAATTGTGAGTGTGACCCTGAGGAAAAGCAGAGACTCAGAGGTTCTTGGGCACAGAACTTGCTGGACTGGCAGAGATATCTGAGCAAGGAAATTGCCTGCTGTTAGTGGTTTCTACTGTGTTCAGGAAAACAGGACTTTGTGGACATTTCTGTAAGTAAACAAGCTCAGACCAATAATATGCCTGACTCAGAACACCAATTTCTCACCCTAACAGAAACAACCTGCAAGGCTCTGACTATTGGTTGGCCACTTGGGCAATATGGACATGAGTTGCACCCAAAGGAAATACACCTGTATGCCAGTGGGCCCTGAGTGGATTTATTTTTCAAAGTATCTGATTTTGCAAGGGACACTGAATTCTTAATTACAAGCGGCGCCTCTCTAAGTCGACATTGGCTTAACTACTCCAGCCCCCCATGAGGGGCAGAAGCTATGTCGACAGAGTGCCATCAACATCGGCCTTTATGTAGGGGCACCATTTAGGTTGGGCACCGGGTCGGGCGGGGAAGAGTCCTGCCCTCTCCCCCTCCAAGTTTCATACCGGACGTGTGCTCCCAGGCAGAGCCCTTAACTACAGCACAACATTAGTCTGGAATGTGAGTTGTGCAGAAGAGAGGTAGGCCTGGGGCAGTGTTTTGTTTACAAACAGAGGCAGGGTGATTAAGATAAGAAAGGAGTGGTAATTAAATTAAGGATCAAGAAGTCAGTCCTTAGATGAGCCTGTAAAACAGGAATCTCTCTGCAGAGGGTTGAGGTGTTGAAGAGAAAACAGAGGGGACTCAGAAGAAATACAGCTAAGCCCTCAGAGACAAGGTTACGTTCAAAAAAGAGGCAGGTTTGAGGGGCATTGGTGAAAAGAAGGGGCCAAAACCTAGGAAAGGGATAGCAGTGGCCTAGAGAGGTTCCTACTCTACCTGTGGTACTTATGCGGCCTCATCACCATGGTATCTGAGTACCTCACTATGTCCCACCTATTTCTCCTCACAGCCCCTCTGTGAGGTAGAGCAGTGCTGTTATCCCCATTGTACAGATAGAGCAGTGAGGCATTTAGTGAGGTATTTAGGCACCAAGTGGGATTTTCAAAAATGCCTAGAAGGTTGGGCACTTTGTAAACCCCACTAGATGCCCAGCTGCATCTTTCGGTGCCTAAAAGGCTTTGAAACTCTGTCCCTAAGGTACTGGCTTGAGGTCATACAGAAAGTCCATGGAAGAAGTAGAACCCAGATGTCTCAGCGCTAGCTCTCTATCCACTGAACCAACCTATCTCTCTGCTGCATGCTGAAAAAAAAAAGAGGGCTCCGATAGATGACAGCAACGGAGGCCAGTTCTCTGAGACTCCAGCAAATGGTCCCAGCAGTCGCGAAGGACGTCATGCTGACAAAGCAGCATAGAAGTCAGAAAGGATGAAGAAAGAACGAGAGAGAATGAGAGTCAGATGAGAGAAGATGACTTAACCGCCAAGGGGTGGCAATTTTGCCCCAGGCTGGGCTGTGGAGCAATGGCTGCTGTGTAATTTTACATTTTAACTGAAAACTATTTCTGAGTTTGAAAACAGGAAGGAATGAGAAAGTGTCATATGAGTATCAGATGTGTTTATGCCTCAAATTCTTAGGTTTTCAGCTGTATCCAGGACAATTCCAGAATAGAAATTGCATCCACAGAGTCCATAAAGTTGATTATTGTCATGATTTGTATTATTCGCTGAGCACCATCTGTGCACTCAGTACGGTTCAGAACATGCCAGAAAATGTAGTCCCTGAACCAATGTGTATAAAATGGCTCAGATATTTAAGTATGAAGTGTTGTGATAGACCCAAGCCAGCTGGGTACAGCAGAGTAGTAGAAGGCAGATATACTGGCCACTGGATAAGCAGTTTTCTGTTCCCTGAGTGACCAGAGCAGGGCCTGCTCCAGGCTAATGAGAACACCTGACTCCAATTAACCTGCTAAGAGTCAGGTGAGGCTGTTAAGCACCTGACTCTAATTAAGGCCCCTCTGGTTCTTTAAAAGGGCTCACTCTAGTCAACCCAAAGGGGAGTTGGAGAAGAGGAAGTGTGTGCAAGAAGCTGAGAGTGAGCAGCAATACTGCTGGAGGACTGAAAAGTACAAGTGTTATCAGACACCAGGAGGAAGGTCCTGTGGTGAGGATAAAAAAGGTGCTAGGAGGAGGCCATGGGGAAGTAGCCCAGGGAGTTGTACCTGTTGTACAACTGTACCAGGAGGCACTCTAGAGAGCTGTAGTCCGCAGAGCCCTGGGCTGGAACCCAGAGTAGAGGGTGGGCCCAGGTTCCCCCCAAACCTCCCAACTCCTGATCAGACACAGGAGGAATTGACCTGGACTGTGGCTTCTATCAGAGGGGAAGGTCTGTGGGCTGTTTCCTGATCCACAGGTTGAATCTGTGAGGTGAGCAAATCTGCCAATAAGTGCAGGACCCACCAAGGTAGAGGAGGAACTTTGTCACAGTGTATAGTTATTGTGCACATGTTAATATCTGTGAGTGGAGGTGCTGATGCAACAGAAGTTTTACTTGATTAAGGACTAGAAGATTTGACCCTCCAACTTTCTTTCAAGAGGAAGAGCTGCCCAGAACTCTGGTGCCTGTTTATATTCTGTTCCTGCCTGCAGTGGCCCAGATATACCTCAGAAGTCTCAATTTTTTTCTCAGTTTTAAAATGTTGAATTTTCTTAGTGTTTGGTTTTAAATATTCTCCCATGAGAACTGCAACTCAGTCACTGTAGTGTTGTGTTTAAGAGCCTTCTGAAAAGTAACTAGCCTTTAAATAGAAGTGAAAGCCATGTTGCCAACTCTCATGATTTTGTCATGAGTCTCATGATAATTGTTTTCCTTGAAGCCCCAGCTCCTGGGGTCAAGTGATATGTGATGATTTCAGCCTTCATTCTTAAAGATAAATGAAGTCTCTAGCCCTTGTGGCTGTGGAGAAAGCTTCAAAATGTGACCCCAGTGCACCCTAGAGGCTCAAAAAGCAGAATAAAAAGAACACCAAATCAATTATTTTTACATAATGTCATGATTTTAAAGCCAATCTCATGATTTTTGGTGAGTCTGATTCATGATTTATTAACTTTTGGGGTTGGCAATACTGTGAAAGTGACTTGAAAGTATCAGTTTCGCTACTGTTTAAAGTCAGTTTCTAGTCTATTATTTGTAGTGAGGTAACAGCCCCAGAGCCCCGAGCAGGTGCAGTATAAACTCATGGGGCCTTGCCCCAGTAGGATGTTTCCAAAAGTTAATTAAATGATCCATTCCCTGCAAAAATCTTACTTTTTAAAATTTAAATAAACTGATGTTTTTAAAAGTTGAATATAATTCATCTGGACAGATATCAATTTTCATGCATGCAACATTTCAAGTGTATTACTGTCGTAGCTTCCTACTCAGATTTGAACCTTAGCATTCATAAACTGAGAAGCTAGCATGAACCCTCTAAGCTTAATTACCAGCTTAGATCTGATATCGCTGCCACCAGCCAAAAATTCCAGTGTTTTGGCTCACTCTGGTCTCCCCAAAACCTTCCCTGGGGGACCCCAAGACTCAGAGGCCCTGAGTCTCACACCAAAGGGAAAACAACCTCCTCCCCTTGTCTCCTCTTTATCTCATCCCCAGCTCCCCCTCCCTGGGTTATCCTGGGCGATACTGTACTTAAACTCCTTGAATGCAAAACAGAGAGGGCAATTTACCTCCCCCCCTCCTTCTTCCCCTGAGGCTGCAAAGATTTACCCTCCGTAAATCTAACACAAAGAGAATTTCCCTTCCCTTCATTCCTTAGCCTACCCAGAGAAAACTCAAACAGGTCTTAAAAAGAGAGCTTTATATAAAAAGAAAGAAAAACACATAAACATAGTCTCTGTATCAGGCTGACAATACAGGGTTAATTGCTTAAAAGAAAAAATGAATAAACAACCTTATTTAAAAAAGAAGTATAATTTAAACATTCCAGCAACTACACACATGTAAATACAAAAACAATATTAAAACCTATATTGTCTTATACCTGTACTTACAACTAGGAAACAGAAGATTAGAAGCTTGACGATAGAAAGATCCCTCTCATAGCCGAGAGACAGACAAAAGACACCCAACCAAAACATTCCCTCCCTGAGCTTTGAAAAATCCGGTTTCCTGATTGGTCCTCCGGTCAGGTGTTTGGTTCCCTTCGTTAACCCTTTACAGGTAAAAGAAACATTAACCCTTAGCTATCTGTTTATGACAGTTACTTTCATATATAAATATGTATGGAAATAAAATTTGTCCCAAAATGGCCTAGAAAAAACAGCAACAAATAGTTTGTGATGAAATTCAGTAATGCTCTCAGCATTTTCACACACAACTAGTTTCCATCCAGAGTAAAGAACTTGTGTACAATTTACACACAGGACATACATTTTGTGGGATGGCTGGGCGGGATGACTCAAATGATTGCTCAGTTTGGAAAAATATAATCTACAGATGGAAAAACCCTATTAGCTCATCCAGTCCATCTCCCCATTAGCATAGACTTCATCTCCATTGTATGTTTATTAGTTGGTTTTCCAGTCTATTTTCAGAAGTCCCCTTCAAATACCCCGTTACCATCCTTGCCGAGGGAGACTATTCCTCAGACCACCAGAGCCCACTGTCAGGAAGCTTAAACTGATATGCAGTGTAAATTTTCCCTTTCTTAGGGCCTTCCTATTACTAATTATACTGTCCATAAATCCTCTGTGTCTTTGGTGTTGACACCTTTAAAAGAAACAATTATCATGTTCTTTTCTTAGCCAAGCGATGCCACACATATTTAAAGGCCCATTCCTCCACCCCTTTTGAAACTCATAGATGTCAATGAGAGCTTTCCCTGGGTAAGGTGTACAGGATCAGGTCCGACATTTTTAGGGTCTGATCCAAAGTCCCGTTGAAGACAATGGAAAGACTCCTGTGGACTTTGGATCTGGCCCTTAATTATCCCTTATGAGGCTATTTCTAATTTTGTGAAGCACTGTGTCTATCAGGTAGGGACTTAGCACCAGCTATGGCTTTGTCCAGTGGAAATGAGAGAAGACAGGAGGGGCCTATGGACACAGGAGGACACCAATTGGGATGGGGGTGGAAGCGGTGCCTGTGTGGAATGAGACAGGCACAGGTAGGCCCATGCAGGTGGAGATGGGCTTACGTAGGTAGGAGTGGGTTCATGCAAATGCGCTGATGCAGGTGGAAGTGGGCACACACAAGTGGGGTCAATGCAGGTGGGAGCAGGCATATGTTGTCTAGGGTGGGGATGTCCTGTATTTTGGGGAAGCACCAGTGGCTACCTTAAGTCAATACCTTCCTCAGTCTTCTATGTGATTCAGAGAGTCATAGATTTCAAGGCAGAAGGGACCATTGTCTGATCCCCGCCCCTAACACCAGCCATAGAACTTCCCCAAATAATTTCTAGAGCAGATCTGATAGAAATACATCCAATTTTGCATGGGTGGTGCATATAATAGGCTGGGGAAGCTGTGCCTCCTTCCCAAACAGCCCTATGTGGCCTTGCACATGTTCCGCCCCGAGGCCCCCTCCTGCTTCTGGTTGACCCCAGCCCAGGCAGGCTGCTCCTTTTCTAGGAAGTCATCAGGGGCTGGGGCCACCTGGTGCTCCAGGGGTGGGGAGGGAGCCTGTGCGCCGCCCACCCAGCGCTCTGGACCTGGAGGTGCTACAATGACCCTGGGCTGGAGTGGAGGTTGACGGCTATGGGGGGTGGAGAGGAAGAGGTTTCTGGGCTTCAAGGGGGCAGGGGTGGGAGGTGTGGGGCCTCACGCAGAAGAGGTGGGCCGGGGCCTCATTTCCAGTCTGAATTTGTCTAACTTCAACTTCCAGCCATATGGAATAGAAGGTGCCCAGCTTCAACAGTTAAGCATGGTAAAAATTTCTAATAAATACAGGAAAAAATAAACATGCAGCTCTTCTTGCTATTGTGGCGGATACAGACAGCTCCATTCATCTAATGAAACCCCGGTGGAATGCGAGTTTTCTATTTGTGAACAACAGACAGTTTTTATATAGCAATATTAACTAGACTTTTTTCTGAGAAGCTGTGACCTTTAATCTCATTATGTATGGAACTGTGTATGTAAATGTGACCTATACATTTGTTACGCAGATACCATTTGAAGCAAATGTCCTAGGGCCTTCCAAGTTGGCAAGGATGGTAATTTCTGAGTCATCCCTACACAGAATATTTTCACATTTTAAAGACATTTTAGGCTGTTAAGAGAACATTAGCCATCTTATCTGACTGATGCTGTCAGACTCCTTCAATTAGTTTCAGAATGAATATCATAGGGACAGGCTGGAGACACACATTTCAGATCTGAATGTAAACTTTTCTGAAGTTAATGGGGAGGCAGTTCAGCTTATTATAAAGATGGGGACCTATAAAATTTAGATCCAAATGAATCCACAGGTTGATGTATAGCAGGGATAGGCAACCTAGGGCATGCGAGCCAAAGGCGGCACGCAAGCTGGCTTTCAGTGGCACTCACACTGCCCGGGTCTTGGCCACCGGTCCGGGGAGCTCTGCGTTTTCATTTAATTTTAAATGACGCTTCTTAAACATTTTAAAAACCTTATTTACTTTACATACAACAATAGTTTAGTTCTATATTATAGACTTATAGAAAGAGACCTTCTAAAAACGTTAAAATGTATGACTGGCACGCAAAAGCTTAAATTAGAGTGAATAAATGAAAACTCAGCACAGCACTTCTGAAAAGTTGCCAACCCCTGATCTATAGCAAGGTAAATTCTCACCATGTTCTTACAAGCTTCATATTTAACATATGTAGCTTATGTTATTTATGTAAATAAACATAGATATATATATATATATATACACACACACACACACATACACACAGGAGAGGAGCACTAGTGTGAATAATCCCACTGATGTCACTGGGAATAGCCATGACAGTATGGCTGGAGCCCGTAGCTTGTCAAATCTTTAAGGTAGAGACCATCTGTAATACCGTGGCCCCACTGAACTCTGTGGGAGTCTTGCAGTTGTGCCAGACATCTAACCTAATGAAGAAGAGAGTCTTTAGCTGAAGGTATAAACCTGTGCAATAGGCCAGTATTGCCAAATGGTTTTGCATGGTAATGGATAGGGCAATAGTTTATGCATGGTAAGATCCTGGAGATATTGCCTTCAGTTTTCTGATCAAGAGTTTGGAAAAAACAAAAAACACTTTGCACCCCAGGGAATTCTTCCTATGTTTTACGGTGAATCAACTGTATATTCGGACACAATTTTGGGGGTTTAGTCAGAGTACTGGGTGGATACCCATGCAGTGTAGACACAATCAAGCTCATAGTCATGAACTTAATTACTGAGTTTGATCTTGGGAGACAGGCCAGTCCGAATTTTGATCAGTCAGAATTTTGATTAAAGGAGCCCTCAGTAACTGGGGACATAGCAGAAACATCAGAAAAGATAGCATAAAAAGGCAAGAATCTTTTCTATGTGTATTGTATCTTTCTCTCATTCAACACAAAATCCTCAATTACTATAGTCACAGCCTAAGAACATAAGAATGGCCCTACTGGGTCAGACCAAGGATCCATCTAACCCAGTATAGTGTCTTCCGACAATGGCCAGTGCCAGGTGCCCCAGAGGGAATGAACAGAACAAGTAATCATCATCCCCTGTTGCTCATTCCCAGCTTCTGGCAAACAAAAGCTAGGGACACCATTCCTGCCCATCCTGGCTAATAGCCATTGATGGACCTATCCTCCATGAATTTATCTAGTTCTTTTTTGAACCCTGTTATGGTCTTGGCCTTCACAACATCCTCTGGCAGGGAGTTCTACAGGTTGACTGTGCATTGTGTGAAGAAATACTTCCTTTCCTGTCCCTGTCCATCTGTCTGGATGGATACCAGCCTGTTGATAGTGGACCCAACCACTGAATTCCATGTGCTTGCAAGCCCCCTGGATCTGGATGATGAATGATCATTGTTCCTAGTTCTTGGTTCCTCAGGAACACTCTCAGGTGCAGACCCTCTATCTGATGCCTTTCTTGGGCAGCAGGACCCTTCAGTGAGACCATCTTAGGCCCTCAAACTAGCACACTAGTCCTCCCACAAATCATGTATATATGGTCCCTCAGAGTTTCACCTTGCTGTGGGTGCTCTGGGCTTCCTGATTAACCCCTTCAGGGAGCACACGGAAGGCAAGCAAGGAACACAGGCTAGCAAAGGCTACAGGAACTTTAATCTTGAAAGCTCTAGAGCGTTACAGATCTATGAAAAACAACAAAATCCTTAATGTAAACTCTGGAGTCTGATCTCACCCCACCTTTGAGTCCTGGATTTGGTTAGTGTCCTCAGGCTAGGAAGCCTTTCCTGCCTTCCTTAGACAGTCTGGTTGGCAGTGGTCTGGCCCTTGCTTAGAGGAGCATCCCTCTTTTAACACAGGCTCTGTCATCCTTTGTCCAAAGAGCTTCAGCCCTGGAAGTTCTGGGCTCCAGCCCTCATCTCCCATCTGTTTTTTGTGTGGAAAGTCATTGAAAGTCAGTGGCCCTATTGCTAGAAACCCCGTTGTTCCAATAGACTAAGGTAATTCAGTATTGATGACCCCTGATTGCTCTGTCATAGCTTGTTAGACATAGGCTTTCCACTAGGTGACAAGCCCCTGCTACAAAATGATGCTCCAATCTACAAAAGAGGTTGCAATTTAGCATCAAGATCACACTGCAAACTAAAGATTACAGTATAAAGTAGAGACTCTGAAACAAAACAGAGTTCCCGCTTTGACAGTCATGTCCCCAGTCTGTCACAGCCTTCATGCTTTCCTATTTGTTAAGCTGTTTTGTTGACAATCTTTCTGAATCTGAAAGGCAGAGATCTTGCATGATTGCATCTTCATAGTGTATATGGCAGAGGGACATTGCTGGCACATGATGGCATATATCACATTGGTAGATGTGCAGGTGAACTAGCCTCTGATAGTGTGGCTGATGTGATTAAGTTCTATGATGGTGTCCTCTGAATAGATATGTGGACAGAGTTGGCATCGGGCTTTGTTGCAAGTCTAGGCTCCTGGATTAGTGTTTTTGTTGTGTGGCATGTGGTTGCTGGTGAGTATTTGCTTCAGGTTCAGGGGCTGTCTGTAAGCGAGGACTAGCCTGTCTCCCAAGATCTCTGAGAGTGAGGGATCGTCCTTCAGGATAGGTTGTAGATCCTTGATGATGTGCTGGAGAGGTTTTAGTTGGGGGGTAAAGGTGATGGCTAGTTGCATTCTATTATCATCAAGGATCTATAACCTATCCTGAAGGACAATGCCTCATGTGGATATGCCCTTTGAAACCTTCGTTTCTGACATCCGGCATGCTTATCTGCTCCGAGACAAAGCAACCATTACTGTGGAATGCTGTGTGTGAGAGAGAGAGGTGGTGGGGGGCGAGAGAGTCTGCTGCTGTCTGAACTTACAAGACAGCATGCTGACATGCTCTCAGCTCCCCAAAACCCCACTCTCTCCCCCCCCAGATACACAACACACTCCCTATCACACTCCACCCCAACACTTCCATTTGAAAAGCACATTGCAGCCACTTGCATGCCACGATAGCTACCACAATGCACTGCTCTCTGTAGCCATTGCAATAGCTACTAATGTGGCCATGCCAGTGCGCTCGCAGCTATCAGTGTGGACCGATTGCAGCGCTTTCCCTACTGCGCTCTATGAAGGCTGGATTAACTCAAAGCGCTCTACATCTGCAAGTGTAGCCATGCCCTAACTGGGCCTCCAAGTTGTAAATGGTACTCATCTTTTAAATTGACTTTCAGAGCCATGTAGATTGTTCTGAAACCAAGCTTTTCTCCCACTTTAGTTCTAAAAAAATCTGCTATACCTTTGGATCTGCTTTGGTGGGGAAGATATGGAGGAAATATATTTATATAAAGGTCTACTTTAAGCTTTTTGAAGATATTTTACTAGGACTCTATTACTCAGCGTAATGTTCTTCTGCTGTTATGTAAAACAAGGGAAAACACTGACCAAAAGCTGAAGAAACTGAGGATGACTCTGTGTTGCATATCAAAGTAGCTACACAAATGTAGCATAGATTAGTCCATCATCTTTTAAAGATTATTTGCACTTGGTGAAATGGGTTTATCTCCCCTCATGAAGGTACATTTCTCTGCTGTGACTCAATCTAACTCTTTTTGTTATCTGTCTTTCTTATGTTTGCAAATAAATAAATAGATATATATATAAAAAATCCTACGGTAACATCAAGATCCCTTAATGTTTTGCATGATGGGAAATGACATGTGGTTTGAGGAGTTTTATGGTTCTTGTACTAATTGTTTTGTGGATTTAGGGCTCAATCCTACAAAGTGCTGCACATACCACACTCCTATTGAGGTCAGTAGGTGTGAGGATGGTTGGCCCCATTCAGGAGGTGCTCAGTATCACCTCATAGGATCTTCCCCTTTTCACTTGATCCTGCACCATTGACCTCAATGGGAGTTTTGCCATGGATTGCAAAAAACTTGGCATCAGGGCCTTCAGAATGATTTATCCTCCTCTGCCTCATCCCTTGTTCAGTTCATATTATTATGACTATGGAGTGAATGTGTGGTGCACAAAACCATGTGAGGTGCTTGTAGTGAGGCCAAGCAGCCCACCTCCAAGCTGCAGAGTGAGGGACCATTACACTCTCGTTGGAGTGCGGAGCCTAGATTGCCCCGCCTCCATCACTGGAAGTACCGGGGAATGGCCAGGAGTATAAAAGGCCAGCCCTGCAGAACAGCTGGGGCAAAGCCTGCAGAGAAGGAGGACACTCCGCCTGTTCTGCAGAATCCCAGAGCAGAACCTATGCCTGGCTGGTGCCGATCCCCAGACACCGACAAGGACTGGCCCTGAGTTCCTGCCACTGTGTATCCCGAGAAGCTGGAAGAGGCCTGAAGGCCACAGGTACCGACCGCCAGGGAGGCAGGAAGTGGCCCAGCGGCAGCCCCAGAGCAGCCGCCTGCAGAGCCAGGTGTGGCTCAGTCAGCGTGTCGTGGCTAGATCCCCACCGACGCAGGGGCAGCCAATCCTGCCCCTGCCAGAGCCATGGGATGGAACACAGTAGAGTAGGGTGGGCCTGAGTCCTCGTGCCCTACCCCCGGAGTGGCCAATTCCCTATACTGTGCAGGGAAGCTCTAGCCCTGAAGAAGGAGCCTACCATACCAGCTCTCTTATAGATTTTGTTTGCTGGCTGCCTGAGCCCTGCTAGGGTGACCAGATGTCCCAATTTTACAGGGACAGTCCCAATTTTTGGGTCTTTTTCTCATATAGGTTCCTATTACTGCCCATTCCTGTCCCAATTTTTCACACTTGCTGTCTGGTCGCCCTAAGCTCTGCCCAGGCTAAAGTGAGCCCTGAGACTGTTTTGTTTGCTGACAGTATGAGTCTCCTCAAGCCCAGGCCCCAGCTCACCTATGGACTGTTTTGTTGCTGACTGCCTGAGCCTCATCAAGCCCAGGCCCCAGTCCACTGATAGACTGTTTGTATAGACCAGAGATCAGCAATCTTTGGCATGCAGCCCATCAGGGAAATCCACTGGCCGGCAGGCACGGTGTGTTGACCTGCAGCGTCTGCAGGTTTGGCTGATCGCAACCCCCATTGGCCTGGAGCGGCAAACTGCAGCCAGTGGTAGCCGTGATCAGCCGAACCTGCAGACGCTGCAAGTAAACGCACTCTCCTGGCCTGCCACTGGATTTCCCTGACGGCCTGCGTGCCAAAGGTTGCCGATCCCTGGTATAGACTCTGTTTAGGGGCTGGCAGCTTGAGCCGCCCAAATCCAGGCTAAAGCCTGTCAGTGACTATTGGTCGTCCAGCCATACTGTGAGCTCCTGATGGTCCTGAGGACTCCTAGTCAGACAGGACCGGACTGAGTGGCCTCCCTTCCGACGGGAGAGTGAGGAACCATTACATGCTTTACAGAACATGCGAAAACACATAACATGATATCTGCCCTGAAGTACTGACAACCTAATTTTAGACCTGACACAGTGAGAGAAAGTAAAAGGCAAAAGGGAAAAATAGGGTAAGGGTTACAGCAATAATGAGATCTGATTTAGTAGGTACATATCCTGATAACTACATTGTTTAAACAGGATAACTCACTACTTGTGGGCTATAAGGAAGAGGTAGGGTTTTAGAAGGATATGGTGCACAGAGATTGGAAGGACATTTTATGCACAGCAGAGAATGGAACAGCTTCTATATCTAGCTTCATCATTGCAGCCATTTAAAACTAGACTGGGTAAAACTCTAGCAAATATCCCGTACGGAATAATCTTGCATTGGCAAGATGATGGCTTGGATGACTTCAATGGTCTTCTTGAACTCTTTCTTTCTCGAGTCTTCTATTCTAGACAAAACAGTTTATTCATGGAGTTTCATCTTTCTCTGAATGTCCCTGATTTGAAATGTTTACATTAGACTTAAAATGAGACTGGCGAATTAAAAAGCACACTGCACAACCAAACACCTTTGTTACTTTGTATTTCTGACAACACACTTGATTATGAATAGTGGAGGAATTTTAAAAATCCAGCATACTGTTCTCTTTCATGCCTGGTTTATTTTATTTTTTTGCATTTCTCTCAGTTTGTACAATGAAAAAAAAAATCAAATGAGTGATGTCAGTTTTACATTAATAGTCATTTTCATTGAGTGTCTTAAAGATGCAACTTTGGCTTTCAAACACTGCAAAGGAATGATTATTTATTTAAAAAACCTAGTCTTTTAGATTTTTTTTTGTAAGCTGTGGAAGGATCTTAGATTTTATAAAAAGCCTATTTTACAAAATATAAAACTAGAGTAAATCTAAGCTGCCAAAATCCCTTTAATGTTACAGTAACTTATAGAGAGCATTAGCAGTAAGCTTAGTGCAGGTTGAAAGAGGCAATGTTGCTTCAGTTTCCCTTGAATTTTTTTCATCAGTCTGGTGACTACTTGATGACACATTCTTCTGGGTCACATGTTCATGAAAGATGGGCTATATGGGGACACACAGCATGGAAAGTATTCTAACCAGGGATCAGTTGTGTTGATGAGCTCCACACGTATTATATATTTGTATATTTCTCAAATGCATTTTATTAATAGCACGAGACAGAGGGAAAGAAAGAACCAGTTATTATTCTTTATCCAAACAAAAAAGAAAGTAGTTTTTCCTCCTTATAATGTCATACCTACAAACGGCTTAGTATTTCACATGGCAGCTTGGATGTAGCACGCTGGCATTAGCAAATGCAGTGAAGGTCAAATGAAAGTCGTAGAGCACAGATCCCCAAGCCTGCCTAATGGTGTCTGACAGTAGCAAGGAGGAAGTGAGGCCAACAGGAGCGAAAAGCCAGAATTCATAATTTGATACTGAATGGGAGGAAATGGGAACAGACAACTATTCTAAAAGCCTCTTTAGACACTCATTTTTTTTAGGACCAATCTCAAGAACAAGCAAAACTAGAGGCCACCTGGGGACCCATGACCCAGTGCAAGCTTTGCAACTCCTGGGCCAGCCTTGTCTCCTGCTTTGGTCCTGTCTACCACTAGAGGGAAAGAGATCTCCCACCCAGGTTACCGACCTCCTCACCACCAGTAGAGCAGCGGGATTCTCTCTGGTAAGGAGATTGAGGGAGTAAATGCTTTGCTACAAGGTTACCTCTTTAATTACTCATATCATGGTTCATCATCATCAAGTCTTCAGTACTAAAAGCATGGGCTTCTACCACTTGAGCTAAAGAAGTAGCTCATAGCAGTAGAAAGCCAAAAATATAGCTAAATTCAAAAAGAATTAGATGGAGGATAGGCCCATCAATGGCTATTAGCCAAGATGGTCAGAGATGCAACCCCATGCTCTGCGTATCTATAAACCTCTGATTGCTAGAAGCTGAGACTGGATGACAGGGGATGGATCACTAGATAAATTGCCCTGTTCTGTTCACTTCTTCTGAAGCATTTGGCACTGGCAACTGACAAAAGACAGGATACTGGGTTAGATGGACCATAGGTTTGACCCAGTATGACCATCCTTATGCTATTTTCTCATATTCTTCCTGGAGTGAGGGACAAAAGCAGAAGATGGGAGGGGACACCACACAATATGTCATTGTGTTACCTTGACTTCCCCAGGCTTCTCAGCAGCCGGAATGGATCAGAAAACTTCCACAATAGTTTGGTCAGTTTTGGGGTTTTTTTTCTTCTCAGAGTCAAAGGAAAAATACACAAATGGAAAGGGCTATTATTTGGTACAACTTTCTTATTTTAACTTTGAAAGTATCACTCACTAGAGATGAGTCTGAACTAGATCCAAAGTGCCCAAGTGTTTGGAAACAAGGTTTTGGTTCAGGGTCAACTCTAGTATTCACAGTGTCAGGTTATATGAGGTTACGTTCTTTTAACATGCTCTTCAGGTTGTCATTCATAACATGGTGAGTTAAGATGAAGAGTGCTACCAGTTACGGTTAGTAACCGGCGGGCAGGCCAAATTAAAGATGAATGATCATTAATAATGCAGCATTTTGGATTGCGTCTACTCCTGAAATTCTTTCCTAAACAATATTATAGCCTCACAGGCTTTCAATTCAAGATAAATTAGCTTTTCAGAAATTCTCTCCTGAAGCCATCATAGAAAGGGCAGATGTCTCCGACACTGGTTTTATCTAATTTGAGATGGGAAATTCAAGTCAACCACACCATTTCAGTGTTTAGACAAGGGAATGAGTATTGTCCAGTGGATAGAGCAGGCAAATAGGAGTCAGACTCAGGATCCATGAATTATGTTCCCAACTCTGCCACTAATTTGCATTATGACTTTGGTAAGTCACTTAATATCTTGGGGGCCTCAGTTTAACTATTTGTGAAATGAGTATAATAATATATTATTTTCAGGGACATTGAGAGAGCTTAATTAATGGTTGGATGAAAGGTGCCTTGAGTGGAAGGATTAATATTATTAAACAGGCAGTATATTGAAAGGTTTTCTCTCAGGAAGAACAATTTATCACACATAAACCTCAAAGCCTCAAATCCTAGAGCTTGGAGGGTAGAAATAAATGGGAAAGACATCTTTTTTCAGTGCCAAGCACATTATGTCAATAGGAATAATGTATTTACATTTGTACTGGATGCAGGGAATTCAGCAGGAATTCTTGTATGTAGCTAAGGCTCCTAGGTGATGCAGGAATACAACTAATAATAATAATTAAATTAAACATGCTAGGCCAGTGGGGTTTTCTACCATGTTTAGGAGGATGATTTACCTCCCCAGCTGTCAAAATAAAGACACTTTAGTGGCTAAGAATGTTTAGTAAGTCTTCCAAACTGAGATGATTTAGTTGTAAGGAAGAAATCGCACATTTAAATTCCACACATTTCTTTTCTCTTCTGACAGAGTAAATTCCCTACATTCATTCCCTGTTATCCCCTTGCTGCTGTTACTAACAAAGGGTACGTCTACACTGCACGATTATTTCGAATTAGCTTAAACCGATATTACAAAACAGATCTAATAAAATCGGTTTAGCGCGTCCACAGTGGGATCCCAAAATCGATTGTTTGGCGTCCATGGTCCAAACGCTTACCATCGATTTCACGGATTGCGGTTTGCCAACTGTGGTAAAGCTGTTCCTCAGTGATCCATAAGTTTCCTCACGTCCGTGTAGAGTGCACAGTGCCTGATGGGCAGAAAACACTGCACCCGGGTGTGCTGGGTACGCCTCACCCCTCCGTTTGTGAAGGCAGCAGACAACCGCTTTGGCTGGCCTTTTCGCGGAGTGATTGGGAGCAAACGCCATAGCACAGCAATCTTCCCTTTTTTTTTCACGGTGGTGGGGGAATATAACTAGGCTGTTCCCTGAACCACGCCAGACACGTGTTTGAACACTAGACAATGGGACTCAGCCAGAATGCATAATAATTTCAGAGACTGCCTGTGGACTGGGGATAGTGGAGTCTCGTACCCCTTCCCCCTTCATAGCGCCATGAGTGCTCTGGTCCAGTTACGCTTGTCCAACAAGAGCGCTGTGTGTATCCTGATTTTTTATTCAACGCTTTTGGGCTTTCGTGTTCTGTAACGGAGCGGATACTAACGATTTGTCTCCCATAGCAGCGATCAGACCAT